>NC_056746.1:1123936139-1124136139 GCF_019279795.1 Protopterus annectens
TGTGTACTTATGGTGATTGTTGACAGAGTGTAAGTATTGTGTAGCATTGTATTGTGAATATGTTATGTGGCCTGTGTACAGACTGGGGTAGATGTCAATGTTCTTGGTCCTGTTGTAGCTGACATTGCATGCTGCTCCAGTTTCTAGTACCCTATCAGCTTATATGTTTGTGAATTGGGACAGTATATGTAGGGTTAGTATTTGAGTGGCAAACATGATGATGGTTTTGGTTCACACAGTCCATATACTGTACTATTAATTAGGCTTAACATTATGTGACTGTGACTGTGTTGAGATTGGTTGTGAGCATGCACTTTCACAATAGTGGCTGTTACTCCGTGCTGTTACATGCCTGCAGTGCCTTTTATGTTTGCAATTACATGTGTATTCCCCCATAGGAAGATTGGGTTAGTGTTGTGCAGTCAGCTTGTAGTTTAGACAGAGTTTGGTGACATGCCTAGTAGCTCATTGTATTTACCCTAGTGTGATGTTATGTCCAGATATGTGTCAGATGTACTGTTGCCTGACTACCATTTGTGCTGTGTATTTCTGACAAAGCAGTGGGATGCTGTGAAGATGCATGTCACTAACTAGTGGGAAGTATGTGGTCATGGGACCTCTGCTCCTCCAGTTAACATAGGTTAGGACAGACAGGAGGGTGTGAATCCATCAACTGTGTGAGCTTATCTACTCAAGTATTTGTGATATATCCCCATTTTCAAGACTTTAAATATCCCCTTTGTCAGGTTTGGTCCACATTTCTTGCACTGAGGAGTTCTGTGTATACCTCTCAACTGACCAGATTGTTTCAGACTGTCCACGTTTATTGCTCATATTTCTGTTGTATTCCACAGAATCATTACAGTGGTTTGTGTGCTACTATAATGATTTTATGATGTCTGTCAGTAACAGATGGAGTACATGTCAGTTTCAGAAGAGCCTTTCTTCAGAACATGTATGTTGACACAAACCCTGTTACTGTAGCAACATTCGACATTCATAACTGCAATACTTACATTACATTCCCTTGCACTAAGAGGTTGAGAGTTAGGGTGCTGAGGTATGACTCCACTGCATGGTATGTGTATGTATATATATATATATATATATATATATATATATATATATATATATATATATATATACATATATATATATATATATATATATATATATATATATATATATATATATATATATACATACATATATGTGTGTATGTGTGTGTATGTATCTATCTAGATATATATATATATATATATATATATATATATATATATATATATATATATATATATATATATATATATATACATATGTATATATATCGATATCCTCTTTATGTGTAAGCATGAGTGCTGTATATCCCTTCTCAGATGTATCTCACCATATTTAATTGAGATGTGTATCTTTATATATGGAAATGACTGATTCCGCACTGTTTTCATTAACAAGTAGTAAACAATTGTAGTACTCAAAGCAGTTATTCACTACTATTCAGTACGTGTACTGAATGATATATTTGAAAAGCAACAGACACTCTTACAGCTCAGGTGGCTCACTTGTTAAGTGCTATGACTATAGTGTGCAGGGTCCTGGGTTCAAGACCTACAATGGCAATTTTTGTTATAGCTGAGTAGACAACAGCTGATGGAGACAGGGTGATTAAGGTGCTTTAAAGTGGGTTTGGGTGAAGCTAAGCACTGCTAATATAAGATTGAACATATACATGCTTACAAAATCTAGGCTTCACTTACCAGTGTACAAATCTGCTTATAACTTATGTTTAAGCAATGCTTAAATGTGCTAAGCATAGCTCAGCCCTGATAACCAGTGATCACATTCCAGTCTGATCAAATAGCAGGGTAATGACATCTTTAATAAGTGTATTTAATTCCGTCTACATAACATGCTTCTATGTGCTGTTATTACAGTAGCAAGGGGTGTGAGTATACTGTATGGGACACCTGAGTCCACATGGGTAGCACCACAATCTTTTCTCTTTGTATGTGTTTCATACTTGGGGAGTATCCCAGGTTATATGCAGTCACAATTGCATGTATTGTATCATTGCATTACTACTTTTAACAGTGCTTTTCCAAGAGTAGATTACAGATTGCAGTACTGGAACCATACACCCCTGCATGCAAAGCTGGACTCTGAGTACTGACTGTCGTGTTCTTGGTGTTTGAGCTGTATGCTTTTATGTATCTCCTATTGGATATGCATCTGATATGTTGATATTAACTGTAGACTTCTTTGTTTTTAGGACATGCCATTGAGGACTGCTGTCATGTAGTAATGGCATACCTATCAGTTTCAGATGTCTGTCTTTCAAAAAATTCATCCTAATGTGTAACCTATCGGCTATCTACTTTCTCTGTCCTCTGTACAGATGTGCAGATGTCAGATATTCATCTTGGCTGCTTACAGGTAATCTCAGATTGACTGACACTGACATGTCTGCCCAGCTGTTTTATGAATGCCACAGCTAGGAAACCCCACTCTGTATGCACCACATGCCATGGATACCTCAACCAGACTACCACAATCAACAGAACATGTTTGCATGCAGGTCCCTAACTCAGACACTGGCCATGTTATGCAATATATGTTGCATACATGTCAATTGGAGCACCTCAGTGGCCCTCTTCAAGTGAAACCCAGATGAGTGGATGTTGATTTTAACTGTCACCCTGGGGATCACTCAAGTGGCATCAGTTGATGGCCTGCTGACAAATGTCAGTGGCATGATACCAGTGTACTCACATGCCCTACTCTTCTCATCTCTCCATGGACATAAGCCTGGTACACACCTAGGAACACCTGCACCTATGGACCTCAGTAATGACAAATGTGTCTATATGGATTATTGATTATAACAGTGTTTGTGTGTTTGTAAACGTGTAGCTGAAAATACTCTGAGGGCCTTCTTACCCACTGAACCCCACCCATTGCTATACTTAGAATAGGCAGCTGTTGTAATTCACAATAAAATTACCTTGTGACACTCTTCTCCCTGTGGGCTACCTGGAGCTTGCAGTACCAGTATAACAGTGTTCTACAAATGGGTAGATAGGTGTGGGATACCCTCTGAGTCCTGGCAAATCTGAGTATGTGTGTGTGTGTTTGTGTGTGTGTGTGTGTGTGTGTGTGTGTGTGTGTGTGTGTGTGTGTGTGTGTGTGTGTGTGTGTGTGTGTGTGTGTGTGTGTGTGTGTGTGTGTGTGTGTGTGTGTGTGTGTGTGTGCATATTTGTGGGAGACAGCATTCTGAGGCCTCATGTCCAAATACACTAAACCTTGCCATACATTATAAGGGATGTGATGTTGCTGACATTATGAGAGCCATGACAAAACCCTCACCTTACTATCCCTATGGTGCGTACAATAAATGCATATCCCTGTAGTAGCATTGATTAGATAGACAAGGATTTGTATTGCAGTCCTGGTAAATGTGTGATTGTGGGTATGTCAGAGCGTTATCATCGGTTTCAGTGAGTACAATATCCAATGTGGGGTGGGGGTTCTGGGTATACTGTCTTTACGCCATGGTACCCCCAGTACATGTCCCAAGGTCCACTGTATGAGGACCGCTGTCACCATCAACCATACAGATAACTGATGACACTCTGCAGCCCAATAATGCATGTGCTGTGTGCAAATACTCTGTAACAGAATGGACTCACTGACAACATAGTCAGCAGTGCTAAACCCAGGTCTGTCAAATCTGTGTATGACTGTGTGTGTCCTTCAATGTGTATATGTCAGTATGTTATACTATGCATTGTCCATTAACACCCAGTAAATCCCCCATTACCATGCTGTACAAGGCCTGGTGATGTTGCTCACTTTACAGGAAGCTCAGGACACACCTCACCCTACAGGGTCTGTGGTGTGTGCATTTAAGGCCAAATACATTAGTAGCAATAAGTACCTAGGTAGAGGTTCTAATCTCAGTGTTGCCAAGTAAGTGTGTGTGTGTATGTGAAGGAATCTACTTCAGTTTGCAGAAAATATATTTCCCAGGAGATCATTTGTCTGAGAACTAACTGACAAAAGGTAGCATTGCAAAGCAATCATCTTGTGGAAATTCATTCCATCAAAATGAGTAGTGGCTGTGTAAATACCCTTTTCCCCACTGTACAGCTGTACAGCAATACTGGAGTTGGTATATTTAGTTGGGTGTGGTTGTTGTGGGCACAGCCACCCACATTGGGGGTATTGTTGTGCTTATCACCCCACTTAGTGTGCTGATATACTGTACAGTTTATGTTAAGAGGTTAAGTTGTTGTTAATCACACTATGTGTGGTTCTATGCCACCCCACACCTTCCAAAGTGGGGTGCTCTGCTCCCCACACCAGCACACCTATGTATACCAACTCCAGGATTGCACTACATTGGGGAAAAGGACATATACCCTGCCAGTACCATTTTCAATTAAACTAAATTTGGCAGACTGATTATTTACTGATGTGATGTTTTGACAATTTGGTCTTGGTGGAATTACATAGGCCAAAATGAGTTCTCTGCAAAATGAAGTACATCCATGTGAACAGCATTCTCTGTGTACTGCATCAACACAAAAGCCTCTGTGTGTGTGTGTGTTATTCACAAACATTTGGTGTGTGCCACCCAGTACACTTACCATTGATCACTGTAGAAGAGCTGCTTACATCAGCCACCAAGCACTCACCTGTATACACCCCTCAGACCTATCAGCCATGTGACACATGCAGTAACTGTTATACAGAACTTTTACTTGTGTTCATCTGTACCCGGGATCTGACACAGTCAATGTGTTACTACAGTGTCACACCCCTTGTAGGAAAGGACAGCAGACCAACATCCTCCTGACACACAGACACCTAGAACACAAACAGAATACATTATGGAGACCACATTCAGTAAGTGTTAATAACAGCTATAATGCATCATGGCTGGACAGCTACACACCCTGATGTGTAAGCATTAAACATTCCAGATGACAAGACTTTAAACAACATTACATTGCTAAACTTTAGTGCATTCAACCTGTGCATCAGATCCATATTAGCATACCCCTGTATCAATGGTATGGATGACAGGGATGTTGCACAGGTATCATCATATGCACAGGGTGTGGTGTGGGTTTGCCAGAGGCCAAGGCTGAGCTGTTTGGTTGACATCATGTGTGGGGGTTAGGGGGTTCTTTATTAAATGGTGTGTGCAAATGTGACGTGTGTAGGTATGGAGGTGCCCTAGCTGTGTTGGTGATGTGTGTGTGTGTGTGTGTGTGTGTGTGTGTGTGTGTGTGTGTGTGTGTGTGTGTGTGTGTGCACACAGTTCTGCCATGTGGCTGCTCTATACAGGGGTACGTTGGACAGCTGAGGACCATATATGACAGGGTGTACAGTTCATTGTGTTCGGCCATAGACATGGGAACTGCACCTGCCAGGGGTGCACAGGTATCACCAGGCAGAATCCAAGATATGTTACTCTCCCCTGATGATGACAATTGTCTGCTGGATCTGCGTCCCTGTTGAGACTGGCCAGGACAACGTTCACATGGCTTGCTGTGTTGTGGTGTGGACAGCACCCCCCCTGCAGTGCTGGTGCTGGTACTGCTACTATGGGAGCAGGCATGAGATGTTGCATGTCCACTTAGACCTCCACCTGTTGGTGTTGCTGACCTACCTTCACATGGCTGATGCCCTACTCCCACCACATGCTCTACCACAGACACCACACAGTCAAAGAATCCCACCATATCACCCAACTGTCTATCCATGACCTCTGCAAAATAATAGTGGGCATCTGCATGATCACAGATGGAGTCACGTACAGCAGGAAGAGTAGCTCTCTGAAACCTCAGACTATCCCTGGTGTAACATTCCATACATGCCTGTGCCTCCATGATGGCCCAAAACATAGGTCTGGTGACACCTGCTGTGGCACTTCTGCCAGGGACTTGATGGCCAGCAGCCCTCCTACAAGCATCCCTGTACATCTGCCTGTGTGGGACCTTGCCAGTCATCAGGCTATGGCTCCTGTACAGATACACTTGCCATAGTCACCACACTTTCCTGTCCCATGACACTACCTGCCAACTATCTGTCATCTATGACCACTGGTGATGGGGTATGTGTGGGCATTGCGACTATGTGCGGGGATGGGGTAGATAAAAGTGAGATGGCAACCAATACCACAGATTTATCCCCTGACAACCCTGCCTGTGCCTCACTATGCCTATCATCATTGTCAGAGTCTGTATGGACACTAACATCAGTTTGCCTGCAGGAGGGACCATGACCCACCTCGCCACCTGTGAGGGGCAGACAAGAAAAGTAAATTAAGACATGTATGTTATGGTTTACTTCTACACACACACACACACACACACACACACACACACACACACACACACACACACACACACACACTTACAGGTGAGGTGGCACAAAGATATTACACAGACCTCTCATTACCCAACAGTTGACTTGCATGACATATGGCACTCAACAGCATGCACTGCAGCCATTCATAATCCTTGTTACCAACATTATACATTTCTGTGGTGCATGACTTGTGTTAGTAGGTGATGCCCCTTCCCCTGAACACACTGCACCCATGTACACATTCTTGCTGTGCACTTGTACAGCTTACTGGCATGTACTGTGCATCATATCCCACAAGTGTGCAGACCATTGCTGAATGTGTAGATGTCTGGCAGTTATGTTTTCTCTGTTGCTCACAGCCCCTATGTGTTTGTCAGACACATACCTGGGATGATATGAGGACTGATGTCAATACTTAATGCCTGACCTTTTATTTCCAGATCTCATCATCAGCAGTGCATGCATGTGCAATAAAATCCGGTTACACCAACAACCTTCAAAGCTTAATGTGGATATGAGGAGTGTACACACCCCTGTTGACATGCCAGCCTCTTCTATGATATGCAATGGGGCCACAGTACTGCATTTGTTAACATTACACACACCTGATATGTGACATATGACCTGTGTAATCCAATGCAGTATCAAACAAATATGTTAGTCATGGAGATGATGAATGAGATGCATACAATATGTGGGTTGCATAAGTGTGCACACCCTTAACACAATGGTTTGTTGAAGCACCTATTAAGTGAACTACAGCAGTCACTATTCCTGGAAGGGGTATACTAGTATGGCCCATCCTTATTTGGTCACTCTGCCCTACAAAGGTCCCCCAACTCTGCGAGATTGCAGCTCATGTGCACAGCCCTTGGAGGTCACACAGTGGCTTCATTATTGCTGTAGAGTCTGGGTTATGTCTGGCACAATTCATAACCTTGACTGTGTTCAGATACAGCCATTCTTAGCTAGCTTTGGATGTATGCTTCAATTCACTGTTGTGTTTCAAGATGACACCCTCCCCATCCTCAGCCTTATTGCAGATGCCTGACAACTGTGGGCCACACATGAGTGTTATTTTGCAGTGTTCCAAATTCCACCCACCATGTCTACCGGCCTAGTTCCAGCAAATGAACATCAACCCTAAAGGTGTACACTGGCACCAGCAAGCTAAAAGTTGGGGATGGTGGCCCTGAGGTGGAGTGAGGTGTTGCTTGTGCACCACACGTATCTTTATGAATACTGTCTGTAGGTTTGAGCATTGGTCTCATGACACCATTACACATTGCAACACATGCCTTTGGGAGACTTGATGTTATGCTTATCCTACCTGTACAGAGCCCTGAATGATGTTTCATTTGGGACAAATCTTCCTTCTGATTACCCTAACCCATAGGCCACACTTATGTAGAATCCCAGCGATTGTCGACACAGGTACTACACAGGCAGTACTTGCTAGACATTCCTGCAACTCCCTAAGTGTTGCTGCATGACCAGTTTGCAATATGTTTTGTCATCTGTTTTGGATGGGCATCTGTTTATTTTCTACATCACTGTTGTCCCATATTTCATACACCTCTAGATGACTGTCTGCACTGTTTGCCATGGTATATGCAATGGTGAGGTAAGGTTACTTTTCCCACTCCTGACTGTTACCTTTTGGATATGGGATCCATTTCATGGTTTTTAAGATGTGTGCAAGCCATGGCTGCCTCTGTTGCAGGTGACTAGGCAAATGTCATGGACATACTTCTTAGACAGCAGACCATTACTTGGTGTGACATTGAGGCCCTGTACTTGATGACAGTTGTGTACTCAAGAAAAGTGAATGCTGTCAGTACATCACAAGCTGCCTTCACAATATGTTATTTGCAGTGTTTTGTAAGGTTTGTATTCCCCATATTTCATGTCCTAACATAGGATTTCATATTACACATTCATTGCTCATGTTAGGATCACATTACAGGTTGTAAAAGGTGGGAAATATGTTATTGTGGTCTGCTGTTGTATATATCAAGAACAGTTGCCATTGTAATAGTGATATATACACTGTAGTATCCACTGTATAAGGGTAATGTTTTATACATGTCCCTACTGTAGGCCATTTGTCCCACCATTTTTCTTACCTCTGTCCGCACATCTTGCACTGACAAGTTGTGAGGTATACTGCAGGAATCATATATACCCTTCAGATATGCCACCATGGTGACCATTGTGATGCAGTGCAGTTAACACCAGCAAAAATGAACATGTACAGCATGCATTATGGGTAGGTATGTAAAATGTCTGCATGGCAAATAGCATAGCCTTAACATGGCTGGTGTATTGGCAAACCTGAACAAAACAACTCCATACTCACCAGCTACAGGCTGTTGTCTTAGTTGTATACTAGAGTGACCTAAATAGTTGTGTGAGAGAAGTAATGTCAGTAGCCACACCTGTGGCTTTGGTACAGGGTGGAAGCAGCATTTCAGCACATCAACAGTACAAACCCCAGTACTAAGGATTATGCACATCTGTGCATTACTACACTCCAGCAACAGACTATCTTATCTGGCATATGCATGTAGATACTTTACAGATAAAAATCGATAAGTAGCAGTGTTTTAGTAATGTGCACTGGGGCCTTACCTGCATGCTCCTCGCCCATTGTGTGGGTGGCACCCACCTCCACAATGGTGTCTTCAGCTTGATGGCTTGTCTGGTGGGTGGGTGCCCCAAGGCTGGTGAGGAGCTCCTCAGCATGTGTCAGTGGGGGCTGGATGGCCTGACCCCCACCTGTGGCTAGCTGGTCCCTCACAATGGCCGCATCACACTGACAGGCATGGTGGATGAGGTTAGTGCAATGATACCACACCTGCTCATAATTTCAGCCATGCAGGCTAACATCGTTTACCCTGTGGATGAGCTTGTTCCACAGGAAAGTCTTCTCCTGCTGATCCTGGGCTCTGCGGCTAAATAAGATATTTTAATGATATACGACAAATTGTGTGATGGTCTCATTTTCTATGTTGATGAATGCTAGGAGCCATGGATGTTGCATATTATCTGAAAGACATAAACAGGGAAAAAGGTCACAGGACCTCATATGGTTGTCCACTTGCACATCAGCAGTAGATATTACTTGCAAATAATCCAGACTATACCATAACACTGTAAGATGTCATGGCTTTGGCATCTTGCATTACACTCCTGGCCCTGACCTGTCTAGTTCCCCCAGTGTTGGACACTTAATTGTATAATCCTCTATTCTCTATTCATTTATGTGTAGAGGGATGACAGTGGCTATCTTCCATGTGGATGGAGTGTGGATGGTGGCAAGTCTGTGTTTGACTGTAGTGTGTGATGGAGCTATTAGCACATGCCTGAGTTCATGTAGGAGGCAGACTGTGATGTTTTCATGCCCCATGGAGAATTGCTGTTGTTGCCATCAGTTGGCATTATGTACATGCTCACTATTGATGCAGGCAGGTGTGTGATTGTTGTGCATATCTCCCTGTAGAAATGCTGTGGACAGGGTGGTACTGTTTCCACCTAACCTGTCTGATGCAGGTTGCCTATATCCATGGCATGTGTGTATGAGGTGTGCTTTACCCCAGTACAGGTTGAATTGTGTTACTGCCTCTGAGACTGACTACATATGTGGAGACATTGTTGAAATTGGCCTTGGTGGTGTGGATATGTCTCATTTATTGTCATAGTCACCCTTACAGGAAGTCACCTGTGAACCTACATGCTTGCTCAGATAGAGGTGGACTGCTTCCAAGTTGTGTCTGCACCTATGTGTCCCTATACAACCACTATAGCAACCTATTATGTGCTTTGTGTATTGCTGCTGTCGATTACTCTATCGCTGGTGGAGACTGGTTGTACAAGTCAGGTACTGCTGATTCCATATAGTTACAGTGGATATAAAGTGTACATACCCCTGTTACAATGCCTGGTAGTTGTGCAGTTGAAGCATGACCCCACAAAAGCTCATGTCAATACAATCCCCATCTGTTATGTGACCTATAGCCTGCCCAATTCAATAGAAAACATAACGATCTGTCTTGTGAAAACATATGGGAAATAATACTCAGTACACTAAGCCAGATGAATGTGTGTGCACACCCTTAAACTGATATGTTGTGTAAACATCTGCTGAGATGATTACAGCATCCATTTGCCTTGGTTTGTACTCTAACATCATGACACATCTTCCTTTGGCAATGGTTGCTCATCTTCCTTGAAACAGCTTTGTTTCTTTTTCAGTAGAATTGTACAGGTAATAGGTCACATTTGAGGTGAGGAACATTTTGAAATGACTTTCTGTGGTCTCATTAGCATACAGCATACAAACCTGGCATTCCAACAGGGGTATGTACACTTTGGATATCCAGTGTATGTGGGTGTTGATATAGCTGTTAGTAGTAGGCATGGACAGTGGTTCATAACACAGCTGTACACGTCTCTGATTACTACTTGATAATCATGCCTACTGTAGTACTCATATCAGTGTCATGGCAATGCAACAATCAGTAGCTGTACATATTTTATTTCGTTGTATGCAGTGACAGTGATATTACAGGCATGTGCAACATGCACAACCTATTTACAGACTGCTTATAACCCATGTTATTACTTTTGTGCCTTTCAGCTGAACATAAGTATACATACACGTGATCATGGGGATACCTGGTATACATTTGTGTTCTATGTCAGTATGGCACACTGTATTTACAGTCTTGCAGCTCAATCATACGTCTCAACCTGTTATACCAGGACTTCTGGACAATGGTCCACATCAATGGGTGACAACAGGGAAATCAATATTGATACCGTACTAATATAGCTGACATAACACAAGTATATGTGTATATGAGTACAGATATCAGTCACAACTGTGACTATTGTCTGGTAGAACACTGTACAGTTGAATGTTATTAATTCAATATATCACATGCAGTTTAACATACACATCTGCAACAGTACTTTACTATGCACATGCCCTATATAGGTATCTTAGATTTACAATACAAACATGTATAATACTCATATTCACAGGCAACATATGGATATGGGCAGCATCCCATTAACTGGCCTAGCAGTGGCACAGTCATGACTGTTTGACAGACACTCTAGTGGCTGCCATATGTGAGCTGTCCTTTCCCAGGGTGAGTCAGGCTCCTCAGCTGTGACCCGACCTCTCCACCTCTTAGAGCATCACATCTGGACAAAGCCTAACATTAGAGGGGTATATATAGGGACAGATCTTAAATATGCCTGTTACAAACCTATGAAGTTTGTAGCATATTACATTCTGCATTACCATGACTGTTTTGAAGGTGGTGTGGTCTGAAACTCAAGTGTTTTTCATTACTACATGACTTTCATCTCCAGCTATTTGCCAGACTAATATAGATGTTAGGAAGAACAGACCAAACACTATGATGGGTAAATCTTGACATTCTGTGAAGATCTGCACAGTTGACAAGTATGACCCACTGCAGACAGAGCCAGATGCTATGTCCATAGCAGTTTTTCAGCAGGACATCATTACAGCAAGTCTTACTGGCACATATAAATCTTTCAAACTCATCTATCCCATTATTACAGACCAAGTACTACATTTGCTTACAGGCTTACATGTTTCACATACCTGTTTTATTATTATGCTCTCTTCTGTGTTCCAGTTGATGTCTTCCTTGTTTTGTTTGTTTTTTTAGTATTATTTTTGTTTTTTTCTCTCTCTTGCTCTCTCTCTCTCTCTCTCTGTCTCTCTTTCTATATATATATATATATATATATATATATATATGTATATACATATATCTCCACTACAGGGATCGAGCTGGTTTGAATAGGTTGCAGCATGACTTTTGTAAGTGATGCTCATGATCACGTGATGGCCTCTGCACCAATTGGTGTTTCCCACTTGCTAATGGCATGCAGGTAGCTGTGTAGTTCTTCCAATAGCCAATGTCATAGCAACCCACTACTATAAATGACTACATCATGTGGGAGTTGTCCCTTTACCTTGCCTGTATGGAAGACATCCTTCATGTGTTGGGGCAGCAGTGTTACATACACAGGTAGGAATACCTCTTACAACAAGACTTGTGGACACAGGCCAACTACATGTTTGTATAAGGTTCCAGACCTAGTGACAGAGTGTGAGTATTGCTCTGAATACTGCTAGTTTTACAGGGTTTGTGTGTACATGCTAGTTTTGCATGGAATGCAGTCTGTCTGCAAAGCTGTCAATTGTGGGGCTATCCAGATGATGGCCAGTAGTTTGACTGTTATGTTTTGTCTGTTCCCACCACAGGTGTTGTCCTTGACAAATCAGTGGCATTCTCTCTGTTGATTGCTATCAGTACATGATAACAACCATGTGTGTTTCTGACATCATATTCCTCAGAAAGGGTATGTTACAACTAATCCTGCAACACCAGCAACTTTCACAGTGTATAACAGCAATATTTCAAATATGGCCCTGTGTTTTGGCCTCTGTCCTCCACTAATATATCAGGCTTTGTCCATAGACCATGCAGTAAAGGGTTGATATGTATGGTCTATCATTATTTAGTTCTGACATTCCTGCTATCATTCCAGTGATGTTGTGGACTCCCACACATTTTGTAGGGTAGGGGCCATAAATATGAGGGCTACAGCTGGACAACATGTGTGACCCTGTACAGTCATGAGGTCAATGTATAGAGAACAATGTTATATGCCCTTGTATGACATTTTATGGGGGAGGGCTATTAAATGTTTTTAACCTAGGCTGTTAAAACATGTGAAGGATATTACTAGTAAGAAACATAAAGATATATGGCTGTACATTTTCATACATTTCACCATGGGAACAGTGGTGGGTTAGAGCTTACTGTTTTGCATACTGTTTGGTTTGTCAGTGTGACAGCACAGTTTGAAGTTAAGCACTGTTATGTAAAGGATCCATTTACATTGTAACAACTGATACTGTTCCCCCTAGGGGGTTAACTGCAGAGTGTAATTGGAGGCTGTTGAACTAAATCTATAATTAAGTGTTGATTGATTCTTGTCTTCAAGGCAAGTGTGTTTTTTACTGTTGTACTACTTGAAGGCTTTGTCCAAGACAGCAGAGTATCTTATTTTTTGCGGACTACGTTGGGTTACCACCTGTCCCTTTTTGTGAGGGACAAACCGTCTTTGTGCATTTGTGTCCTGCTGATAAAAATTGACAAATAGCAAATGTCCTGAGATGGTAGGACCAATAATGTATCATATGTTTTCTTTGATAGTTGCATTAATCAGTTATTTTGTATTTCAAACAGCTAAATGCTATAAGAAATGGCATAAATAACTTAAATAGTACACAAATAAACATTTATATTTATGCAAAAAGTATCATGTCATGTCCTTTACATTGAGTGTGGGTATATGTTTTAATGCAATAATTCTCATTTCTAGGAAAGACTCACACTATGGCTATTTGATAAGGTGGCAACTGTAGGAATAATGGCTGTTTGATATTCTGTGCACTCTCTATATATACTCTTTTTATATATATATCTAACAGTATTTATATATTTATATATGCATATATATATATATATATATATATATATATATATATATATATGTGTGTGTGTGTGTGTGTGTGTGTGTGTGTGTGTGTGTGTATTACTTGAATAGTTAGTGCTTCCACATTGTACATTCCCAATGGTAGACTGACTGTTCTGCATGCTATGTTAGAGAAATCATCCCAACATCTTACAGCTCACATGGCTTATTGGTTAACTGCTGTGAGTATGGTGTACATGGTCCAAAACTGACAAGGGCTGTTTATTTTGTTGCTGGGCAGATGTAGGCAGAGTTATTTAGGCACTTTAAAGTGGCTGTAAGTGTGTTTGCATGGGTTTGCACAATGCTAAGTGGAGCTAAAACACGGTTAAACGTATAGGCACTTACACTGTATACACTTTGCTTAATGATGCTTACCAATGCACAAACACACTTAGCATCTATATTTAAGCATGTCATACACCAGCTAACCATAGCTGCACATTGCTAACCATTGCTCACTTTTCCATTATAGTAGATATCACACTAATGACAACATTGTTTTCTACAGCTTGGGTGGCGTAGTGGTGATTTGCTGTGGCTGTGGTGTACAGGGTCCTGGGTCCAAGTCTTGGCTGGGCTGATTATTTTGTTGCTGGGAAGAATGAGGGCTGTAGTATATATATCTACATATATATATATATATATATATATATATATATATATATATATATATATATATATATATATATACATATATATATGTATACATATATATATATATATATATATATATATATATATAGTTACATTTGAAAACATCAAACTGCTGAAATATCGAAAACCATATGGTCGAGACCATATGATCGATATTTCAGAAGATCAATCTTTTCAAATTCTAAAAAAACAAAAAAGAAAAAACAAGAATACATTACTGCAGGATTGCAAGCCCCCCTGTGCCCCCACACCCCCTATGTAAATATACATATTCTGAGATCGTGCTACAACAGGGAACAGGAAAACTTACCGTTCCACGCTGTACTGTCAGTGTAGCGTGATCTCGGAGTTGGTATATTTAAGTGGGGGGTATATTTTTTAGTTTTTTTTTTTTACAATTTGAAAAATTGATCTGAAATATCGATCATATGGTCTCGATTATATGGTCTTCGATATTTCAGCAGTTCGATGTTTTCAAATGTAACTATATATATATATATATATATATATATATATATATATATATATATATATATATAAATAGGTTCACTTTAGATAATCGAGTTGCTGAAATCTCGAAATGCATATGGTCGAGACCATATGATCGAGTTTCAGAAACTCAAAAATCTGAAGGGGGGTTAAAAACACTGAGAAAGTACCTTAACTGAGGGATGCTACTTAAATATCTGAACTCTGAAATTGTGCTACAGTGGGGAACAGGGATATCTCCCATTCTGCACTGTCTGCAGAATTACGAAATGGGAGATTTCCCTTTTCCCCACTGTAGCACAATCTTGGAGTTAGTATATTTAAGTAGAGGGGGTGTGGAGGGTGCAGAGGGGGCTTGCCCCCCCTGCAAAAATGTTTGTAAATGTGTTATTGTTTTTGTATGTGTTCACGTCTGATGTTCGAGTTTCTGAAACTTGATAATATGGTCTTGACCATATGCATTTCAAGATTTCAGCAACTCGATCATCTGAAGTGAATCCATATAAATATATATATATATATATATATATATATATATATATATATATATATATATATATATATATACACACACACACACACATATATATATATATATATATATATATATATATATATATATATATATATATATATATATATATATAAAATACACATATATATATAATATATATATATAGAGAGAGAGAGATAGATGTATATAAACACACAGACACACACACACACACACACACACAGACACACACACACACACACATTTATATATATATATATATATATATATATATATATACATATATATATATATATATATATATATATATATATATATATATATATACATATATAATATATACATATATATATATATATATATATATATGTATATAGGTTTATAGGTGTGTACTATGCTAATGGCCCTGGAGCCTTTGCAAGCCTAAACCATAGGATTACCCTGGCATTGTGCCACCCGTCCTTAGTTCCTAGTGCCTCTGCTGAGTAGAGCCACTGGAGTGATCCCCGGGGTGAATTATCTATTTACCATCGACACATCAAGATTTCTCTTGCAGAGGGTCAGTAATGTGGTCTACTGGACATGTATGGTAAGTCTATTTCATAGCATGGGCAGTCTCTGTGTTATGAACCTGTCCCTCCAGCATGTTCTGTTGCTTGTGGTTATGAGGTTGAGGTCTCTGGAGCATGTGGTGTGGAGGGATCGGGATTTCTTTAGATATAACATTTCTGACAGAGCTGGGTCAGATATGGCTTTGTAAGTCAAGCAGAGATCACCTCTATGTAGGCAATATAACACCGAGAATATGTGGTGTTTTTTGAGTCTGTCCATATGGGACAAGTGTTTAAGGCCTAGGTTTCTCTTTGTGAGGTACTTTTGCAGCCTCTCCAGTTGTTGCAGGTGTCTAGTGAGGTACATGCCACATGGGGCTGTGTACTCGATGATTGGCCTAATGAGGGTAGAGTAGATGGAGAGAATGACCTCTTTCTTCCTGGATGCAAATCCCTTAGTAATGAGATGTGCCACATCAAATGACTTTCTGACTACAATGGCAATGTGGTTATCAAAGGAGAGGTTGCTGTCGACTTGTGTCCCCAGGTTGCTTATCACACCTTCAGTGTTTAGTGGACTATCCCCTATGTGGTCGTTCATGGGCACCAAATTTTTCCCAAAGTGAATGACAATGCACTTTTTGGCATTGAGCTTATATATACTACTGCTTACTCCCGCTTACCCCCATGCTAATTTCTTTAAAAGAAAAGAAAAAAGGGGTGATAGGAATGTGATGAAAAAGGGGGCACAAAGAGGGTAAAACAATATGAAAAATAGCTAGGGATGTGCAGGATGGATGTAGGGAAGGTCCATAGCTGTACATTTCTTCTACAGCAACAGCTGTGCATATATACTGAATTCGGAGGTACATTTGGACACTCAAACCCCTGGAAGAGAGGGGTGAAGCCAATTAGACTAGATTGCATATGTCTAGTGGACACGTGCGAAATGGACAGCTATGTATGGGGCAAAATTTTTATTTGGGAACAGATTGCCCTTTTTTTTAAGGTGAGAATGTGATGTTGGAAAAGGATAGTAGGTATATTTGGGGAGGTAAGTTGGGTCGGAAGGCAGACAATTCAGACAAGACAGCATACAGGGATGGTATATGACATGTGAGGGGTAAACACCTTGAACGGGGATGGGAGTTTGGTAATCGGAAGCCCACGAGTCCCCAAATGGATAAAGTGAGACTGAGGTCCTTAGCCATGGGCAGTCACCACTGCACCCTCACGACCCCGAAGGTGGCTGTGCTGGATGCTGAGTAGGAAGGGAAGGCTGACCTTTTAATTGTGCCATGCAGCCCTCAAGCTGTTGTAGCAGATCTCCCAATTCCTTGTGGAGCTCGCCACACACAAGACCCTGGACCTTGCTTCGGGTGACAGGATCCTATCAGTGCCCATGCCCAGTGGGGGTGAGCCCCATCCCCTGAGGCAGTTCCACCCCAAGGTGGTGCAGGACCAGTGGACGAAGAGGTCCCAGAATGGGTCCCAGATATGCTGGGGCCTGGTGCCATGGCCAAATGAGGTGGGAGAGGCGGATTCACTGGGATCGGCTTTCCCTGATGTGCTATGGAGTTGCAGTTTTAGAACATATGTTAGTTAGTGTTACGTTACACAATACTTTGAAAATGAAGACAAATAGTTCTTTCTCTCTTTCAGTGGTTTTTATTATCTATAGTACACATGTGTGGGAGCCTCATGGAAAGTACAAGAGAGACTCCCAGAACAAAGGAATAAACAAGCTTATATACTGGTGATATTGCTGACAGTACAAAAATATAAAAATGAACCAATTAGATCATTATAAAGGGCAATTAACCAATCAAAGGTTTACCCGTAAACATAAGACAATTCACATCATTATATCTCTGGGCAAAGAGAGAAAATCGGATGCACTTCCATAAAAGGCACATTTCCTGCTTTCAGGCAGACTCTTGTTTTTCAGTACTTTCTCGTTGCTCAGAGTTCATTCAAAGTTCACAGTACACAGTACATTTTAACACATACAAACTGTCACATACTCAATTTCCCCAAACACATGCTTTGGCTGTTCATATTCTACATTAGTAATGGTGAATGCATTCCAGGATTAGTTATAACAGCATGCATGAGTATTCCCATTAACGCAAAATAACAGATATGGAACATTTGCATAGCAAACAGAACACATGCATATATGGAACCACAGTAGGCATTACACCGGCATGCAGGTTACATTGATAGCAACAGGTCACCAATGATAGTATTTGAACAGGGAACATTAATTGGAATAAATTTCAAAATTTGTAGAACAACAGGACACATGTCCTAATAGTAGGTTTGGTGGAAAACATACCATTCATTTATGTGTTCAGATTACTGGCAAAGATAAGGTGGGGGAGAGAGAGAGAGAGAGAGATGTCAGTTAACAAATGTAGATTCTTGCAGTGGTCACAGCTTTAATGATTATTGCCCTACTCATTACTCTACAGGTATTATTACAACAACTATGGCCTTGGGTTGGGCAGTGGTATGTTTTTACACAGTATAATTACAGCCTTCTTATAGCTACTTTATACTTTCTCTTATCTGGTAGACCTGTGGAGGGAATGTTTGTTAATACTACATGACTGTTTCTACCCATATTCACATAGTCAGGGTTACATATGTGCAATCATAGTGTGTGTGTGTGTGTGTGTGTGTGTGTGTGTGTGTGTGTGTGTGTGTGTGTGTGTGTGTATGTGGTACTGACACACTCTCCCTTGATTTCTATCAGTCACCCTGGTTGTTGTTAGCAGGAAACAGTAGCTGTGACAGCATGACACTTTTGAATATTTCTTGTGGGTGACCACTTGGTGTATGTACTTATCTTGCTGTCATTTGCAGCCTTGGGGTTGGACCATGGGTGTTAGACACAGTATAACTGCAGCCTTCTTATAACTACTTTATACTTTATACCTTCTCTTACCTGGAAGACCTGTGGAGGGAATGTTTGTTAATACTACCTGACTGTTTCTACACATTTTCACAAAATCCTAGTTGAAATTATGCATACAGCTTACTACCACTTCCGGGATTCGAACCGTGGCTGTTTCTGCTAAAAATATGTGTGTGTTTCATCACAGGGACCTATTGAGAAACTGCTGTGTCTTTCTTGAATGATTTTTTTCTCATTCTCTCTTTGTTGTATGAGCTGAGATTGCAATTACAACATTCTTATACATACATTCCTATACATATCTTTGCACATACTACAGTGTGGAAAACAATGGTTAACACAACATTACTATTCAGATGTCAGTTCTTGGTTCATGACATTTGTAATATCAGTTAATCTTGTGTGTTATAGAGGCACTAACTTTGTCAGATGAGACTTGATTGTTTAATGCTTTCAGAGCTGTAATTGATATGCATAACCTGTACACATTTCAAATCATGCCATAACAGAGTTAACACAACCAGTCCAGAGTTTTGGATTTTATTGACAGGCACTTACATTTTTATTAATATATGACCTATATGAGACCATTACTGTAATATTGTCTGGTTTATTCAGTACAAACCATACCCATTTTTAATACTGCCAGGTGACATTCTACTCCTTTATATTTATTTGGTATGAATACAACAAGCTAGATTGTTACTCACCAGCCTCACGGCACCTGCTGGCATGGGCTTCCTGGTTCGCACCCCACTCAGCTGGAGCTGTAATGAAGACAGAGAAACATTTATGCATACCTATCCATCACATACACAGGCTGGGCTTTGGTACACAGTTATTGCTATGAATACTTACGCACTGCTGGGACATCACCCCTCAGATGTGCTTCTTGAACCCACTGTTCCAAGAGCTCCCTCTTCATCTGCTTCAAGTCGGCATAGTGGTGCCAGACCTGCTCACCAGTCTGAGGGATACCAGTGGCACTAGTGAGATCATGGGTGAGACTTCCCAGGCTTCTGCTTTGTATTGGGAGCCCTGGTACTGGTCCTGCAGCACTCTCACATCATGTCTTTTTACAAGGAGTCCTACCATGACCTTGGACTCCTGTATGCCCCTGCGCTGCACCTGAAAGTGCATGCCTTCTCCTACCCCAGCCATATTGCCTACAGTGGGGAGCTACAACCAGTTATGGGCTGTATTCCCACCTGCAAGGTTTAAATATGGCCAATTACTTTACCGTGATTGGACAGTTTTGAATACACTGAGCTAAGCTAAGTTATGGGCAAACCTGCTTAGCTAAGGTTGGTAGTGCTTAAAGGGGTGGGTTTAGCCCTGCTTACTAATGGGCAAATCCACTTAGCTGGACTATTCATTGCTTAGCATTCATATTACACAATGCTTACACCCGGTCCGCATAGCTGTGCAATGCTTGGTATTGCTTATATTTTATTTTATGGAATACCTGTATGGGATTGCTTCATCATTCCTGATGTATTAAAATTTGTTTACCTTCCTTGACATCTCCCAATGTGCTTTCATTACATTTATTCTTGTGTGACTATACAGTATGGGGCACTTGTTTTTATATGAGGGTTTCACTACTTTATTACACTGACACCTCACATGTGGGCCTAATACACTACTGTTGTTGAGAAATATGTTATTTCTTACATAAATATACAAATACATTAAAATTGCAATGATTTCACATACAAGATGGCAATGGCTTTGGTGAGGCTCGAACTGTGAACAACGACATGCAAGGTGTATGCTCTAACAGCTACACTTTTGCATTACTGCTTATGTTGGATGTCTATTGCTATTTAACTTCTCGTGCCATTTAACTTGGGCTAAGCATAGCTAGGCAACAGGCATACCTGTGCAGCTATGCTTAAACGTTATTGCAGATGTGGAAAAAAAATATTTGTTGGGGGCTGTGCTTTGCAAACGCTGATGACATATAACTTTTCACAGTATGTCTGGATTTTTGCCTTATATTCTTGGTCCACTTTTTTGAAACTTGTGGCTCTCTGACACATCATTACAGACTGAAGTTTGACAGTAATGATGGACATTTGTGTTTTATACTTCATACCCTTCAGAAAATTCATGCTAATGCAAAACCTGTTATTCTATCAACTTTCTAAGTTTGTAATGGCAATATATTTCACAGTTGTCCCTTATGACTTTGTCCAGATTTCTTACTCTGACAGGTTGAGAGGTGCGCATGTTAGACTTCATGCCCTTCACAATATTCATGCTAATGCAACACTTGTTATTCTATCAACTTTCTAAGTGTGTAATTGCAATGTTTAGCAGTTGTCCCTTATGGCGTCATCCAGATTTCTTACTATAATGGGTTGAGAGGTGTAATGAATGATCTCGCTCTTTTTAAATTGCCTTACAGCAATTCTGGTGTGCTCATACACATCCCCGTGTACGTATTACAGCATGGCAGTACACTTTCATACATCTGCATGGCGAGCTGCCGTGCTGCAAAGGGATGTTCCCTTCCATGCAGAAATGTTATTCCTGCACGGACAGTTGATGAATCCTGGGGTTTAATTTCCATTTTCTAGTAATGTTTTGGCAGCCACCAGAATTAAACTTAACAAGGCTTTACTGTGTCTAGGCAATTCAGATCCTGTATCCCAGCTCAAAAAAAAATCATCTCCTTAATTAAACTCATTTACTTGTCCAATATTCCCGAAAGAGTACACTGTAGGGAATTTTTAAAGTCTGCCAACTTATTACACTCTAAGAATGTATGCTCTTTCTTCCCCATTACAACTGCGATATTTGCTATCTAGTTGATGAAAATTATTTGGTGTTTGCTTGTGGTATAAAATTATCTATGCAAACACTTCCAGCCAAAAATCCTAAATCTTCTAGATTTTGTTGCATATTTGGGAGCTATACATATTTCCTCCTGTTATTTCTTTGTGAATTGCTTATCTAATCTCCTCCCAGTTTTTTTCTGACCATCTCTGATTGATTCTTATTGTTTTCATGCAATATTTCATATGCCCTGCCACACTGATGAAAGACCTGCATAGCAATCTAACACCTGAATGCGTACTCTGATATCCTCACTGGCCACCCTTCGAGTTAAAACATACCGAGGCAAGTCAAGCTCTAGTCCCTGCTAAATGTTAACTGCTGTGGGTTAGTGCATGACTCAGTCAGTCAGAATACACTTGTGCACTCACCTTACAATTAGTTTATTTCATGACGTAATATTGCATTCCATAAAGCTTTGGTTAAATTTCTAAACTGAAAGTAGTAGTTAACCTCAATTCTGCTTAAGGTGAGGTTTATTTTGTACTCTTGAGATGATTTTATAAAGTCTGGGCTGTGATGAATGAGGTCTGAGAAGCAGAGCATTATATATTGTGCTGTGCCAGTGATCCCTATTTAGTGGTGAACCTCACTTATGTGAAACAGGCCTAGGTGGGGGGAATAACAGATGTACTCACGTTCCATTTCTCAGAAACAGACCCTGCAACATTTCCTACATAAATAGTTCTTAACTGAGGCCTATATGTAGCACTGTCTTAATGGCATGTAAAGTACAGGAATTAGTTTCTGCTTAGCAAACATAAATGTAAGTAGAATGGGTAAGAGTTCAAACAAAAACAGATGTTATGAAGAGGCTGATTATGTGACTAGTACTGCAAATATAGCCTAAGAATTAATAGTAATAAATCTGTGTTATGAATATATAGTATAACTATAGTTGAAATGAATGTTTAACCTAAGGTCTGCTGCAGAAGTAACCCAAAATATAAAATAAATAATAACAAATGCAGGAGAAATATGCTGGTGTATGTTGCTGTGTGTATATTCATATATGCACTCATACTTGCATGCACGCACAAACACACACACACACACACACACACACACACACACACACACACACACACACACACCCAAGCATCTACAATTTTTTACGGTCACTCACTTTCAATGGACACTTTTCAGTTTTTTTTTCAAAAGAACCAATTCCAAAATGTCACTTTTAACTTTTATACTAACTCTGTATTCACAGGCTTATGTCCCCTTCACTGACACTGCACCTTTTCTTATGTGGCTAGAGTTCTGTTGCAAAACTTTGGCTATCAGTTCTAAAAAAAACTAAGGGCCCATGCATACAATATCAAAGTTAGTATATACCAAACTTTAAGCACAACATTCCACTGAATAAATGTCTTTCTTTTTATTGCCATAGAACAATTACAGACTAAAGTTTCATAATAGCTGTATTCATAAAGCATCAGGATCTTGCTTTACAGGTTGCAAGTTTTAGTCTTCACAGAGACTAGTTGTCACAGCAGAGCACAATATTCTAGAGTATATTTTTGGGAGTACTATCCCTTTGTAAGAGTGAAGTTAACATTCCTACTATTCATCTCTCTTTCAACTTGGCTGATCAGATTAAATTGAAATATTGCAATATATATATATATATATATATATATATATATATATATATATATATATATATATATATATATATATATACATATACATATATATAAATACACACACACACACACACACACACACACACACACACACACACACACACACACACACACATATATATATATTGGTTTTTTTTGCTAGAGTATGTTTTTTTGCTAGAATAGATAGCTTTCTTATCTGTTTTTTTTTTTTTTTGTATTTCATTTCTTTGTCTGCAAATGCATTTTTTTCTGAAATGAATTAATGCAGTGATTAGTGCTTATATGAAAAAAACTGTGACATTTTCTCATTTGACAAGACCATTAAATATCCAAATATGCCTGAAAAGTTCTTGTGGATGTAATGCATTTTAGGAATAATTTATAAGTATTATTGTGGTTTTCAAAATTAAAACCATTGTTTTTATCTAGATAATACTAGATAAAATCCAATTTAAGTAGCCAGGACATACTTGGATTGCAATATATCCTGAAGAATGAAAGACTTCAAATCTAAGTCTTTTTTAAGTTTTACATTGAAAAAAAGATTTTAACTGAATCAGAGTAAAAGGAATTTGTCTATTGAGATAAGTAATTAGAAATACCTTAACAGTAAACTGCTTGATTAGTAGGGTAAAAACTACAGGCAATATAGTTTAAATGTTAGGAATTCTAATGCATCCTATCAATAGTTTAAGTTCTTGTCTTTTTTAGACTTGATCACATTTTTAGCATTCTATTTGAAATTCTCAAAAGATTTCCAAATACGTTAATATGATTTTCTGTATTTATCTGCCATGCATTCACTAAATGAAACATTTTTGATTTGAGAATCAGTCATGCAGCATTTAATTCTCCAGATGTCTCAGCTGTCTGGCACATTTTAGTCTTATTAACCGTGTGAGATATGTTTGCTTTAAATAGACCAGACATAGTATACATTATTTCTAAA
This sequence comes from Protopterus annectens, assembly GCF_019279795.1. NCBI lineage: Eukaryota > Metazoa > Chordata > Ceratodontiformes > Protopteridae > Protopterus > Protopterus annectens. The sequence continues at coordinate 1,123,960,657 of NC_056746.1, forward strand.
TTTAGGTATGTTAAATCTATCAGCTAGGAAAGTGCTGGCAACAGCTGCCTTGCATTGATATTTGAGGCACTATGGTTTAGTAGGCATTCATTTCCACAGCAATTTACCCCAGGTTTTGAAGAGCTTCATTATTTATAGAAACATTTCAATACACATATGAGATCTGTACATTAATGTACTGTACTTAAAGTTCCTAGTATAATTTATATTTGTAAAGACTTTTACAGCCTGAATTTCTTGTTTTATCAGCAGACAGCATAGGTTAAAAGATAAAGAACATCCTGATTCAATATACTTTATAATGGAAAGTGTTTTTAACTCTTCAGAATGTATCTCACTAAGCATATCAAATAATAAGAAAGACCCCAAAGATTCCTAATGAAAAATATTTTAGGCCTTAAGTTCCTGAGAAGCTGGAAGCTCTATCCCTTTATTCACATTCTTATTGACTTTTGAGAGAAGATCTCAGTCTTGCTTGTCACAGCAGTAGAGACTTGATTTTCCTGGGTCTCCTGTATATCCACAAAACCAATATCTCCACCAGTGCTGGTTCTCTTGTATCTCCACAAGACCAATATCTCCACCAGTGCTAGAACTGGTGAGCTAAATTTTCATAAACAGGTAAATAAAATGTGGTGGAGGGATGAGTTTATAACCCAGCTCTTCCCAAACCCCTGGAATAAACTTCTCCCTGAATGTTAGAGAGGACACTTGCAATCTTTGAATGGTCCTAAGACTTGTTGGCTTTGGAGTATCTATGAATCTATTATATCCACAGCAAATATGCTGGCATGTTGAAGTCTTGACGAAAGCTATGCCTGGCAAAATCAGATGAAGAAGCTACACAGAAGGAGGTGGATTACTAAGTCACCAATGACTTGGACATGAGGATGACTACAGGCATTCTGATTTGTGATGGCACACAGTATCTTGCAGTACTGTAGTAATTGCTGTGACGTTGTATAACATGGGCTGTCTCATGGGTTAATTTAATGAGCTGTACCCTCTTGAGTAAAATCTGAAAATTTTCAATATAAAGCCAAAGAAGGATTTATGAAAACTGAAACTACATGGTGGTCAAAAGATAAGGGAATTGCCTACAAAGTGCAGAAATCTCTGACAACTATATCAGTCTGGTGTGGGGTGCTGTCTACTTTGCAATATGCTAATACACAACACAGGACCCGGCAAGTCCAAATGGCATCCAACAAGCAACACCAAATGTAAAGTATAAAGGTTTAATTAAACCTTTATACTTTACATTTGGTGTTGCTTGTTGAATGGCCTTTGTTCTTGCTGGGTCCTGTGTTGTGTATTAGCAGTTTCTTGTTTTACCTGTATACTTTGCAATATGTTCGTATTATCTGTTTACCAAGTATGACAACGCTACAGTTGTTTGCATTTAATTTAAGTGTGTTCTAATACAGCATTGATTTGCATGGTTTAGCACCAGTTTACTGAAGTAAAATGCTATTAGATGTTGAGTGAACAGCATCATTCAGTCTGCAGTCATTGGTAAATTTAGTTAGCTAAAAGGCTAGGTCAGTGGTTTGGAGATCCAATAGGTAGATAGTAAACAGAAGGGATGCTAGTACTGGACCCCGAGGAATGTCACTAGTAAAGATGTTGCTTTTTGTGGTGGTATCTGCTGCTTTATGTGGGTTCTATGCACCACACAGTTTGCTGTCCATCTTAAAACATTCATTAGACATGTATGCTAATTTACAATTCCATTATGGAGAATAGCGTCAAAGGCCTTGATTTGATCTTGACGCATGGCCACTGTCTACAGTTTCAGTTACTTTCTTGAAGAAGTTTACTTAATAAACTAAAGATGCTCTCCCTCCCATTGACAAAACCATATTGCTGTGAGCCTGAAGCGATGTTTTTTTCATAATGAAGATTATGAAATAGTATATAATTCATTTCATGGACTTGCAAACAATGCTTGCTAGCTGGTGGGACTATACTTCCCAGTTGGACTTTTTTATGTAATGCCATAACAATAGCCATTTTCCAAGGCTCAGGAAAATATCCTGTGACTTCTTAGACTGAACTGTTTTAAGAGGGATTTGGACAGGCTGCATTTGCCATTGCTGATTCATCAACATATATGTTGGTGAGGGCTATGTAGGGAGTATTTTTAGTTTAAATGAGTGCAGTTAGAACTCTTTAAATTAATCACAGGTGAGGAAAGATCTTGGAAATTTGTGGAAATTTAATGACTTTTTCTGGGGTGAAGTTGGCACTACATATATTTGCAAGTATATTAGCAATATCTTTAGGGTCATACTGGGTAATGCTCTTATGAATTATTTCAGAGTATTGATGAGTTTTATTTCTTAATCATGTGATACAGTCAAGGCAGGGTTTAGGATTATCCTTGGCTTTGGATGCTAACTTTATTTCATGTTACATTTTGTCTTTCTTATGGCAACTTTCCATACCTCTCAGCCTCTTAGTGCAAGAAATCTGGACAAAACCCAACAAAATGGGGGGGGGGGATAAAGATCCAAAAATAGGGACATATTTTAGATATTGTTCTTATAAACTTAGAAAGTTGCTAGAGTAATAGGGTTTATTTTAACATACATTATCTGAAGGATTTGAAGTCTCAAATAGATGACATTATTTAGTGACTTCAGTCCTCAGATCATCCCAGTGATTTACCAGAAAACTCCAATTTTTATGAGGAAGGACCAAAAATATGAGCCAGAAAATCTGGATATTCTGTAAAAATCTGGACAGTGGAGAGGTATGTAACTTTTAGACTGTAATGATATTTTTGATTGAGTCTTTATTATAAGGAAATTCTGATTTATTATAGGCTTTTGTCAACTTTTTGTTTATTACAGAGATAGTAATGCTGGCATTCTACCAAGGTGGTTTATAGGCCTTAATTAGCTTTTTGTGTATTACAGAGCAGCTCATGCTGGCCTTCTACCATTGTAGTTTACAGATTTTGGTCATCTCTTTGTTTATTACAAAGCCAATAATGCTGGTTTATTCTACCAAGGTGGTTTATTTTATGTTGCCTAATATCTTTGGTTCTCATTGGGACTGCTTGGTTGATAATATTCCTTAGAGAGGAGTAAATTGCACAGGCATAAATGATAGCTGAGGTTACATGGGAGCTGAAATTCTTATAGATGAATTTTGAAAGCATATATATGTTTGTGTGTGTATATGTGTGTAGCTAGAGTGGGATGAAGGGGGAAGCTACTCTGGGCACAAAGTGTTATTGTTGGATCATCCAATTCCAAGTTCTCTTTAGTAACAGTGCATACCATTACTTTTATGCTGGCATTCATACTTCTCAACTGTAAAGATTTTCATAGAATGTCCAGATTTTGCCTTATATTTCTGGTCTGCTTTTCATAAAATTGTGGTTTTCTGGCAAATTAGAGGCAAATCATTAAAGACTGAAGTTAAAAAATAATGACAAACATTTCTGTTTCAGACTTCATACCATTCAGAAAATTCATGCTAATGTAAAACATGTTATTGTATCGACTTTCTTATTTAAAAATTGTCCCTATTTTAGGGTCTTTGTCCCACTTTTATTTATGACTTTGCCCAGATTTCTTGCTCTAAGAGGTTGAAAGGTATGCTGGCATTGCATTAACAGTCATAGCTGTTCCCTGTGTGGTATACACTTTTAAGAACTTTGTTAAAGTTTAAAATAAAAAAGAGTTTTTTGTTTGCTTGTTTCTTTTTTCTCTTTCTTTCTTTCTTTTTTTTTTTTTTGTTAAACAGTCCAACACATCAATATAACTTGGATATTCAGAGCCAAAAGGATATAAGTGAGATTACGTAATAAAATTGTAATGTCCAATTAATAAAACCACAGTTTAGCGTTTTCATCACTACTACAAGTGGGGCTTCTTCAGAGCCATATGTGAATCCTGAAACACATTTTAATTATCCTTCTCATTCTATCACATGCTAGGGCATGAGACAATCAAAATCAGTTGACTATTTAAAAAAAACACTAATTAGGAGCCCTTTAGTTATGTTAAAATATAAAACTTTTCACAAAATAACATACATAGAAAGCATGTATAAAAAGCATATATAAAAACATAAAAGTTCATATTATAAAAAATACAATATACACTATAAAATAACACATCCTAAACTTTATCAGATCTGATTTCTAATACTGGGACAATAGGAACTTGGTCATTCAAGCCATAGCCACAGGTTGCAACAAGCTTTAATTGTCAAATCAATTCTCTTTGTTGTAATTTTAATTCCAAGGAGACTCCCCTAATTGTATTGTGCACAACTTCCAGGAACCCAAAGCAGAATTTAGCAGAATTATATTCCAAAGTGTGCTTAAATAATACATTGTTAACTTTGTTTTTTGAAACAGCATGCAAATGCTCATATATCTTTTTTCCAAATGTTCTTTTAGTCTTTTCACATAGATTTAGAGCAAACCATACAAATAGCTAAATACACTACTCGTTTCATTCTACTGTTCCCAAAGGCAAGCTATATCCTATGGAAGAAATTGTCAAAAGGGATTATAACTTGTTCCAAGATTGCCCCACACTTTAGAATACCTCTACAGTCTTTAACATTTAAAGGGTGCTCAAAAAAGGTATTTACAATTCCTTGCTGTCTGTCTTAAAAACAAAATTTAGTTTCCCACCAAGTGTCTTAAAAATCTCATCATTCACCTTTAAAATATTCCAATTATTATAAACAGTATTTTAATTTTTTTTTTTGAACAGGAGATAAAGGTGAGAACCAGCAAGTTACTATAATCATTTCTATGCTGGATGTTCAATGTCTCCTTGACTTCATGGGGGTTTTGTACAACTCATAAAAAAGGGACATATCTAGTACCCCAACCCTTAAGAACAACATCTTTTTTATTTAAAAAATAGGGTAGATTATTATAATTTCTATCGAGAAATATATCAACATTTTTTTCACTTCAGTCAAAACAAATGTAAATCCAAAGCACATCCTCACTGCCCTTACCAGTTGCCCCTTAAAATATTCTTCTTAGTATGACATGGGTGGCAACTTTTAAAATAAAAATAACAATTGGAAAATGAAGATTTCCTATAAATTTTTGAAACAAAACATCCTATATCATAGTTCTTGTATATGGTTACGTATAGAAAGTCCACACTATCTCAAGAATGGTTCTGAGTAAATTTCAGAAACGACATTGTTTTGTTAATATATGTCAGGAAATTCTCAGTTTTCAAGTTGGAACCCATCCATAAAATAAATATATCATCCAAAAAGTGGCAGTATATATATCAATAATTACTGTACTCAGAATTTAAAATATATTGTTTCTCCCAAATATACAAAACCATGTTTGCAAATATGGGTGCACAATTAACACCTGTAACCACTCCCTTTATTTGCAGGAAGAACTCCCACTGAAAAAACAAATGTAGTTGTTAGTCAAGATAAGCTCCATAACATCAACTATAAAATTAATAATCCCATCCTCCAAGTCTGTGAGTTCCATAACAGCAGAGTGAAATAGCTGGAGACCCTGTTCATGGGGGATGCTTGAAAATAAATCCACAGAAAAACTAGCCTGTCTGTTGAAAAATTGTGGTCAGATCTTTATAAGAAAATCCCAAGAATCTTGTAAAATATGTTGGACATTGTTTAGACACACCTTCACTTTATGATCCACAAATGTAGATAAAGTATATGTTTTTGAATTTTGGTCTGAAGCAATCAATCTATAAGTGACTGAAATAACTTATTTATGGATCTTGGATATTCCAAAGACAAATGGAACCAGAGGGTGTTTATTAAGTAAAAATGTATAGCCATCAGGCATCACTCCATGTAGAATAGAGTCATCAAGAAATAAATCAATCTTCTTGGTAGTTATGTTAGTCTCATTAAATTATGCATTTGTTTATTTATTGCTATAGTGCAACAAATTAGAAATCTGATTAGTACAGCCAGTTCTATCCAAATAACAATACCCCATCCCTTGTCTGATTTCATAACTCAAACATGCACATTCTAATTCCTTTAAGTACTTTATGTTCATCTTTAGTTAGATTAAATTTTATATAGTTTTGATTATCATAGCATTCATACACTTCCCTTTATCAGGCCTTTTCAAAAATTGCAAGTGTACTATTAAGGGTGGGGGGTGTATATACTTTTTCTTTTAAAATTACTAAAAGGTGGTAAGTTTGCATTGTTGGCCATATCAGAAGAGTTAAACAATAATTTTTAATTCTATTTCCCCATCAATAATGACTGAACAAAACACACTTTAGTGTATAAAAATTTTATTGACTGGTTTCCTCTAAAGACTTCATCAATAATAATAAATTTCATCAAATACACTCAATTTATATGAATTTAAAAATGTCTTAACCAATCACATACAATCTTTAACTAGTCCTTGATTAAAAACAGTAAAACAAATGCAGACCTGTAGTAAAAGCAACTCCTTAACTCTTTATGTGACTGCTAGTTTCCTGTCCTTCAAATAACACTTAACATTAATTGTTTCATTGATACCAGAGGGTTTATAGGCTGCCAACTTCAGCTAGCAAAAAGTTCCCATTTTTCTATTTGATTTTTATAACTGTTATGCCTTCTGTTAAACAAAACTGATTCTAAAGCTGAAATATTTTTTTGTATGAGTTACATATGCGGGTTTGCCTAAATAATGCACTGTTACTATCTTTTCTCTTAATTGCATACATGTGCTCTTTGATCTTTTTACACAGGGTCCTGGTGGTCATATCTATGTAAAAACTTGGACATCATGAACAAATTTCAATCTTTACTAGTTGCTTTGAGTTACAGGAATGCCTACATTTAATACCTATAATAGATGACTGATGTTTTAAATAGCTGCTTTCTCCACCATTGAAAATTGGATGCTTCAGAATCACCTCTCACTAAATGCCAATAAATCCAAAATACTATTATCCTCTCCCTCAAAAGCTTCCCCTCTTGATAAAAATTCATTCCAAATCATTAGCCAAAATAACTCCACTATAGAGGTTGTTCCCTTTGCCAAACTACTTGGGGTCACTATTGATGAAAACCTGAAATTCGACACTCACATCGAGCAAAACATTAAAAAAAAAACATCTAAAATGTGGTATGCTATACAGAAACATCCAGTTGCTCTCTCCTTCCACCAGACAAACACTTGCCACTACCTATCTACTCCCCTCATTAATATATGGTGCTCCTCTATTAAGTAACGTATCTGCCACACTCAATTCAAAATTGAAAGTCTGTTATAATAAGAATTCTAAATTTGTCACCAAAGCCAAATACTCCTCCCATCACTGTATTGCCCTTAATTTGTTACACTGGCTTGAACTCTCCAACCATCTAGACTATCTTCAGATTAACACAACCCACAAACTAATCTTTCAACTGTCTAAGTGCCCTGTTCTATGCAGCATCCTTCTGCCCTACACCCCTCAGAGAACTCTCAGATCTACTCACCAAAACCTAATCTGTGTCCGAAAACCCAATCACCCTGCTGGTCAGCTCCTGCTATACTTTTCCTTAGCAAAACAATGGAATTCTCTTCCTTCCTCTCTAAGGACCTGTGCAAACTTTGAAAACTTTAAATCTTAGTTACATTCCTACCTTTACTCTAACAGAAAATGCAACTGCATTCTCCCCACCTAGTCCTATAAGTCTCTCTCCACCTCTAAACCCCTCTCCAGCTATGATTATTAGCCTCTCTAGCTATGATCTATAGGCTACCACACATATGTACATATTGTAAATATCAAATTTGTACCATGTACCTAAGAATCTACACCTGCTCTCTAACATTAAATTTAACTGTAAGTTGTTCATTAATAATAATGTGTCTGTATCTAAAGGTAACACGTACCTAAGAAATTACACCTGCTCTCTAGCATGAAACCTAATTGTAAATTGGTCTTCTTTTCTATATTGTATCTGTATCTAAACTTCTGTTTATGCCTCCATTGAAAACAGGCTCTCTGAGCCCCGTGGACATCCCTGGTCATCAAACTGGAAATAAATAAATAAATAAATAAATAAATGTAAGAGCCTTTCTGTATATATCTACAAATGCTGCATCCATTACATTTAAAGGTGCCCTGTCTTTTGTTCATAAGAGAGGTTATAATGTTAATCCTAGTATTATCTCTTTTCAAAAGTTACTTGACACTATTATTTTTCTTATATACACAAACAATGGCCCTTCTACTACTTTAACTATGTCAGTGTTGACAACTAAAATCTTCCAATTGTTATTGATAATGTTTATGACAGTGTAACTGTCAACCAAGATATCTAGACAATATCTAGGAGTTATTTCCCAGTCTTTGTTGTCTGAATCTATATTAATTACTTTCTTCTCCTGAAAACTACATGTAAGAATAGATCCAAACTGAGAAGCTCTTTTGGAACTAACTTCTGTGCTAATACTTACAAGAAATGGATGATATATTTATTTCATGGAAGAGTACCAACTTGAAAAGTGAGGAATTCCTGACATATATTAACAAAACCATGTCATTTCTGAAATTAACTTACAACCACTCTAGAGATAGTGTGGATTTTCTAGATGTAACCATATACAAGAACTATGATATAGGTTTTTTTTCAAAAAATGAAAGGAAACTTTTATTTTATAATTGTTATTTGGATTGTAAAAGTTGCCAATAATGTTTATGGAGAGAAAATATCCACCCTGTTTTTTTTAAAAACATCAAAGATGTTGTTGTTAAAATCTAAGGTACTAGGTATGTCCCTTTGTTAGGAGTTGTGCATAACCCCCATGAAGTGAAGGAACCATTGAACATCCAGGATAGAAATGATTATACTAAATCACTGGTTTTCACCTTTAATTTCTGTTCAAATAAAATTAAAAAATATTGTTTATAATAAATGGAATATTTTAAAGGTGAAAGATGAGATTGTTAAGATACTTGGTGGGAAACCCAGTTTTGTTTTTAAGACAGCAAAGAATTGTAAATACCTTTTTGAGCAGTCTTTAAATGTTAAAGACTGTAGAGGTACTTGAAAATGTGGGGCATATAAACAAGGTCCCTTCATCTTGGAACAAGATATAATCCTTTTTGACAATTTCCCCCACAAAATATATGTTGTCTTCAGGAATTGTGGCACCAAAAGTGTTGTGTATTTAGCTATTTGTATGGTTTGCTCTAATAACAATGTGGGGAAGACTGAAAGAATGTTTAGAAAAAGGATATATGAGCATTTGTATGCTATTGCAAAAAACAATGTTAACAATGTATTATTTAAGGACACTTTGGAATGTAACTTTGATAAATTCTGCTTTGGACTCCTGGAAGTTGTACACAATGATGTAAGGTGAGGCTCCTGAGAACTAAAATTAGAACAAAGAGAACTGATTTGGCAATTAAAGCTTGATGCAACCTAAGGCTATGGCTTGAATTCCCAAGTTTCTATTGCTCCAGTATTAAAAATCAGATCTAATAAAGTTTAGGATGTGTTATTTTATAGTGTATATTTATTTTTATTATACGAACTTTTATGTTTTTATATATGCATCTTTATACATGTTTTCTATATATGCTATTTTGTGATAAGTTTTATATTTTAACTTATTTATTTTATTTTTATTTATTTTATTTTACATTTGTTGACCGGGCTAGTCTGGCTGGATAACAAGCCAATTTTCAGCAGAGGCCCGAGGAGAAAAGCTCCACTATCTACTAATACATTTCATAATCAATATATTTGCTCAAAAAAAATACATCATTAAAACATTGCAAGAGAGATATTCAACAGTAATGTAACAAGTTTTCTCATAATAAAATAAGAAAGATACTATTATTCAATTTATTTCAACAAATTTACAGAGAAGGTATAATACTTATAGTTCTAATAGAGGTAGGATCAGAAACAGAAGTTGGAGTGGAGAGGAAAGGAGTAGAGGAGTAAGAGAGTAATAAATAAGATAAATTAGTCAGGTGTACTGCAGGAACAGAGCCAGTGGTTTTGATTTAAAGTGCTACCAATTAATGTTTTAAATAAGTCAAATTATTTTTGATTGGTTCATGTCCTAGCATGTGATAGAATTAGAAGGATATTTAAATTGTATTTTAATATTCACATATAGTTCTGAAGAAGTCCCACTTGTGACAGGGATGAATAGGTTAAACATGTCATATGTCATAGGTCATAGAGTATTTATGTATAGGTCATAGTGTTTTATTAATTGTACATTAAAGTTTTCTTAAGTACTTTCACTTTTATCATTTTTTTCTGAATATCTAAGTTTTTTTGGTGTGTTGGACTGCATGGACGGGGATTGTGGGCACTACGTTAGCCACTTTCAGATTGGTATGTTGATTCAGTCTTTTGAATATTCAGGCTGCACGAACACCCACTGATTTTCTGTTCCTTATCAGAAATGTAGCAAGCAGTTTGCTACAGTTTAAGGAAAGAAAAAAAAGTTTTTTTTTTTTTACTCCTAGCTGGGGAAAGAGGGCATATGAAGAGTGGAGAATCACGATCTGATTGGCTGTGGCATTCCAAATCACAGACTTTTTTTGCTCTTTGCTAAAGTGCTGAGGGAGTAGGGGTAACCTGTAGGAAGCTGATTGGTATAAAAGTACCAATCAGTCTACTGCTGCAGAGTAAGCTAAAGCCCTGTTTTTTTTTTTTGGGGGGGGTAGGCTCCTTACTTAAGAGCTGAGAGGGTGGGCACTAAATTGGGAACATGCACTGTGCATTAGATGAGCCAGCTTCTGCTGTGTGTATGTGTATGTATGTATATATATATATATATATATATATATATATATATATATATATATATCTATATATATATATATATATATATATATATATATATATATATATATATATATATATATATATATATATATATATATATATATATATATATATATATATATATATATATATATATATATATATATATATATATATACATATTTATTTATGGGTCCCTATCAGCTGATCGAGTTTTCAGAAACTTGAAATTCATATGGTTGAGTCCATGTGATCGAGTTTTTGAAAACTCAAACCTCTAGAATGGAGACCGCGGTACAGTATAGATCAGGAAATTTACCATTTTCTTCACTGTAGTGCTACCTTAGAGTTGGTATATTTAATTTTCAGGTGGTATGGGGGGGTTCAGGGAGGCTTGCCTACTCCCTGCAATAATGCAAAAACAGGTAATTTTGGGGGGTTGTGTTTTTTTTTTGTTTTATTTTTGATTTTTTTTGTTTTATGTTTGAGTTTTCAGAAACTTGATTTTATAGTCTTGACCATATGAATTTCATGTTTCTCAAAACTAGATCATCTGACATAGACCCATATATACATATATTTGTCTTCAGGCATAAGCACATATTTTCAGTGTCAGCTGGTAGAATCGTTTTAATCAAGCAAACATAAAAAAAAATGCTTGGTGAAAGAGTAACTCTGAAACTATATTGAATATTAAAATCCCAGCCCCAAGCAGTTAAGGGGGTCATAGAAGAATCTCAAACTGAGTGGAGTAGCTTCACTGTGTTGGTCGCTAATTCTACAGCATAGACAATAAAATAACTTTATCAAACTTTTGGATATCCTGATTAAAAAATGGGTAAGGCTAGATTTCTGTCCACTTTGGAACTAATCAAAGGCACATTACACTAACACCATAGGTTAAAGAAAACATGACATTTTCAATACTAGATGGACTCTCTCAATACAGCATCTGTCTTTTGTTTGCCATAGAGTACTTGCAACATTTCCAGAGACTGATGAACAAAATGTTTAGCCCCTATGTCAGATATGCAGCAGCCTAACTTGATGATATGATAATATCATCTGAGGACTGGGAAAGCCATCTCCCTAAAGTTGAAGCCATTTTAAAATTATTGTTCCATTTTTCATGCATCTGTTTTTAATGTTAGAGCTGCAAGAGGATTGAAAAAAAAACAAAGATTACCCGTGAAATTCAATAAACTCTGTGTAGGCTCTGCACAAAGCCTACACAGAGTTTACATGTTTGTGTGATGGTGCGTGGCAAGCAGCAGCAAGCAATGCGTATTAATGCTGCATGGTGTGTCTCAGCTAGGTTTCGTGGCTGGCAACAGTGTTGCTGGCCAGAAAACTCTGTAAGCGAACATAGATACAATTCTATTTAAAGCAGTGCAGTGGCAGTCAGCATATTTGCATAGGTTCATAGGTTTAGGTTCATAGGTTCATACTAGGCTATCTGCCCGAGGGCATTTACAAGCCTAGCCCATAGTTTTGTGGCTTACGCCACCCCTTTAGTATGGGGAACTATACCCATTATTTTGCTGTGCCTCTGTTGAGCAGTGACACTGAGGTAATCCCTGGGGTATATCTGCATGGAACGCCACAATGATCTGTCTTCAGAGATAGCTGTCAGTCCATTAGTGAAACACATCTGCACAAGGCCCAGCATAATGTGGAGACATTTAACCAGAAACAGGGACATATTTGCCATGAATGTCGCATAGAAATGTGTTAAAATGAAACACAAACATATCTCTCAACCTCTTAGAGCAATATATATGGACAACACCATATGTAATGGGGGGACAAAGGCCAAAAAATAGGGACAGATTTTTAATATTGCTCTTCCAAATTTAGAAAGTATTAGGTTATGTAGTAGCATGAACTCTCTGAAGAGAATGAAGTTTGAAACTCAAATGTCTGTCACCAGTTTCTGACTTCACTCTTCAATGACATGCCAATGATTTGCCAGAAAACAAAAATGTTATGGGGAGAGATCACAAATATGAGACAAAAATCTGGACATTCTGCACAAATCAGGACAGTTGAGATCTATACACTGAAAGGTATGTGATATTGACTCACATCAGTCAAGAGATCATCCCAGTAATTTGGCAGAAAGCCACAAAGTTGATACAGAAAACATCTGGACATTGTGGGAATATCTCAACAGTTGAGAGGTATGAATGTGAAGTATATGGTCCAAACACAGTATGGGACCATGTATCCACAGTGCAGAGTATTGTGATATCCCATTTCTGCCATTCTCTAATGAAGATGAGTTAATGATCTGTAACAGGACATGAGACTGCCATGTAAAATGTTCACCCAAGGGAAGTGTGTGTATTGAATATGGACACACTTGTAGGAATGGACACAAGGAAAGAAGACAGGTGAAACTCCCTCATGTACAGCAGAGGAGAGCTTGTCAATGGAAGATGGTTGTAGCAGTAACACCAATTACATATCTATATGGTACAGTAGGGACTGTACAATGAAAATGTGTTTTATGTGACTGTCACACAAGATGACATAACAACAGAGAGAATGTCTGTGTGAGATAAGCATCCTTACAAGAAAAATGCAGAAGACATCTATCAGGGATCTGACATATAATTGGGGTTGGCTGCATATTGGGAAGCTGTGCCAACTGATATGTCTGAATATAAGTGTACTCTCAGCAGAGATCTCCAGCAAGGTGGCCACAGGTAAAGGCTCATGGAAAACATTACAAGAACTAACCACAGTCATGGACAATATCAGAATAATACCACCAGTAATCTCATGCCACTGACATAATATATGTGACGTAGTGTGATAAGAGATGAGTCTGCAAACACACACACACACACACACACACACACACACACACACACACACACACACACACACACACACACACACACTTGAACTATTATGATACATCTATACTCTATGGGGTAACCACACCCACTATCTTGGTACTGTAACATCTGCTGGAGGTGTTAGGAGGGACATTGCTATCCCTGTATGTGGCAGTATGGGCAATACAAGCAAGTTGCCTTGTGTGCATGGTATATATATATATATATATATATATATATATATATATATATATATATATATATATATATATATATATATAGCACAATCCGCACTGTCATGAATGATATACATGCCATTAATGTTGTCAGAAACCTATGTAAGTAGTATGTACATAAACAGAACAGGTAGCACATATGCATCTGCTGTAACAACTTGATTGGTGTTCTACACCATCAGACAGTCATGTATATTTCACAGAAAGAATACATAGGTAGAGCCAATAAGCTGTGTGACAGTGCATGGTGACAATGGAGGTATACTTCAGTTACACATCACTGGAAGATGAGTAAGGAGGTACATGAAGAAGGGTGTGTTGTACACAGTTACTGGTGTGATGAAGGCTGGGAACCATGAATGTATTATGACCTCTGAGGTGCACGTTCTTCACATACCCAGTCCTTGTGTTACATTCAAGGAAATAGTCAACACTGCGACCACTTACTAGTAGGTGTACCACTTACCATCTACCCCAGGATACTGGTCACACACCTATTGGTCTGATTATAGGGTGTGATGTCCATATTATACTTGGGCGGTGTGTTTGTTTCCTGAATCAACAAATCTTCCCATGTTTTTGTCAATGCAGGTGTTGTCATGGCTGTGGCAGCAGTTTTTGGTATGTGTTGATATTGTCTGTATTATAGTAATATCACAGTTGGAGCCAATGATTGCTCACAATCTGTAGTTCTTCAGGCAGATATTTGGACACAGCATGCGTTTGTCATCTGTGATGCCCAGCACTTAACTAATGGGCAGGAAAGGGCCTAGCAGACAGTCCTGATGTACAGACCTGATCACAGGACATCAGATATAGGTCATATTACTCATTTCAACATTGTGGGATGCCAAGCATGTGATACACTGGTCTACCCATTTGGTGATATAGCTGTTTGTGGCCACATACGGCAGTGTTGATTGAATACCTTAGTGTGGATTTGTGTCAAATGCCTTGACCTGGTCAGGTTCCACAAGATGATACTGCTGTCATCATGCATACCCTCAATGACCTCTTTGAGGACATCTATCAGATGTAGCAGACATGATGTAGCATTAAAAACTCACACAGGTCTGTTGCACACAGCCAGAATATTACTAGCGTACATGTAGAAGAGGTCCATGATGACATGTTGTTCTACCTCACAGTCAAGAAGAGTCAGGATGTATCTATACATGCATGCATCAGTTGCTGTCCCTCCAACTCAGATGGATGCATGTTGATGTACACCTTTGTATAGGAATGTAGCTCATGTGGAGGGTGTGCTGAAATGTGTATTCAACCATATCAAGAAGGTGTATGTGCTAAGTCACATCACAGGTGATCTGTGATGTTGTCACAGCCAATTGATACCATGTGATAGGCCTGGATGAAGGTAAGACAGTGCATGCAGCCTATTGTGATCTGGCCTAGGGTTTTGACACAATCCCCATGCAGGTATCACTGAGAAAACTCTCCCATCTGGGTAGTAACCCTTACATCAGTTGATGGGTAACCAATAGGCTCACCGATAGAACACATATTGTAAAAGTTGGTGAATCAACCTGTACCATTAAAGCTGTCACCAATGGAAAACCCCAGGGATCTGTGCTTGGCCCTTCACTGTTTGGCCTCTGTTTCTTGACAATTCAGGCTAAAGTATATGGTCTTTGACTTACCAAGTTTGATGAATCTTGCAAATTGGGTGCAATCATTGAGTCCACCTATGATTATGGAGCTAAGACAGACAACTGAGTGGTGACAAAAAAACATGATCTACAAATTAATGCAGAAATGTACATTTGCTATGTTTTCTTTCAGAAAAGTAGAATTCCATGTTAAGCACAGCATTGACAATACTCCTGCTATGCAGAAATCTGGTGATGCAAACACTGGGAACACGTAGATAGGAATTTGAACTTCGACCACCAAGTGTTCATACTGGTATTGAAAGCCTGTGTTGTGCACATCATAATTCGCACCATCAAATTTAGATCTTAGGATTGTATGACAGCACTGTAGTCAAACCTCATCAGAACACTAATAGAGTATAACGCTCTATTTTACATGTACCTCATCAGACACATGCAACAGCTGGAGAGACCATAGGGCTTTCTCAGCAAGATAACACAGGGCCAACAAACTATGCCATGATGTATGTGGATAGATTAAAATCCATGTCACTGTAATCTTTATTGTATAGGATAAGGTGACTTCTGCCTGGCCTCCAGGCCAGTCTCTGACCCTGCCCTGGTGGGAGTACTGCATATCCAAAATTATCATATAGCTGATGACATTTGCATTGTCTGCTGAGTAGAATATGGTAATAACAGTGTCCCACATGCTAGTGTAAAAGACTCTGTAAAGTCAAGCAAGATCTAGTGCACACACACACACACACACACACACACACACACACACACACACACACACACACACACACACACACACACACCTAGTCAACTGCAGTGAGAATTGAACCCCTACCTAAGTACACATTGTACAGAACCTAGTACTTTATGCAAGTGCCACGACTCAAATCTAACTTGGAGTGTGTAAGACACTTTATAGCTGATGACATCAGCAGTGTCTGTTGTGGAGAATATAACAATGTCCCACATGGTGGCATAAAATGCTCTCTGTAATATCAAGCAACAGCTCAAACACACACACACACACACTCGTGCACACACTCACACACACACACACACACACACACACACACACACACACACACACACACACACACACACACACACACACTTAACTACAGTGAGAATAGAATCTCTACTTATCTAAGGTACACAGATTACAGAGCATAATACTTTACACAATCACCATGGCACAACTCTGAGTTTTGCAAGAGTGCAGTCATACATATAGTAGATGACATCAGCAGGCCATGTGGGAGACAAGATGTTGGGTTGGCTGCATGAAATGGATGTGTAGGCACCTGCAAGAATCAAAGTACTGTCAACCCATGATACTTGAGCAGTAACTGTGGGATACATACTTCTGCTCAACTGTCTGGACACACACATATCCAATTGACTGCAGTAAGAACAGAACTCCTACCTATCAAAGTCCACAGAGTACAGAGCACAGTACTTTACACAAATCTCACAGCACAAGTCTGACTTTTATAAGAGTGCAGATGAACTTATAGTAGATGACATTAGCAGGTCATGTGGGAGACAGGATTTTGGGAAGCCTGCATAGGTTTATAACTTCATATGTTCCTAGGAGGCGACTAGCATAATGACCTTATAGTGTTTAGAGGCCTAGCCATTTAAAAACATAAGTACCCTTATTGAACATAGTTACATTGCCATTGTTAGCAGAGTGATTTTGTGAGCAGCACCAACTGACCCTGCCCATGAGAGACATAGGTGCCACCCCAGAGGTGACTTTATAATCACCCAACCAGTAGTCAAGCTTGCACTTGAACAGGGTCATTGAAGAGCACTGCTTCACATACAGTGGGAGTCTGTTACAACAGAGGATTGTGAATTGCTGGGGGATATATCTGCCTTCCCAGCATGTTCTGTTTATGTCATAGGCTAAGTTGAGAACCCTGGGGCAAGTTATTCTTGTCCCATTTGATTTACAGATGCCCAGCATTTCAACTAGGGCAGGGTCTGAGACTGACCTGTTGCTTGGCCATAGCTCTCCTTTCAGCATCCTGTGTGATACTGAGTACAGTGACAGCTCTTTCACTCTTTCCATGTATGTCATATTTAGAGGACCTGTATTCTCCTCAGCAAAAACCTGAATTGTACTAAGAGCAGAGTGCAGCAGAGGTATGACCACCCTGGTCTTGGATTTGATGCCCATATATATGTTGCATGCAATGCAGAATGTGCATCACCACGGACACGGATGAAAGTGTAGCTTGCTATCAACATGTCTTCTCAAGTCTCACAACACTGTGTTTGAGCTTAGATGGGTGTTATGAATATCATAATTATCAGGGGTACTTCACTGGCCAAAGGAGACAATGAGGCATTTTATGCTTTATGGTTCAGTCTTTCAGTTTTGAACCAATCATTTGTGTGTGTCAGCACCTTCTGTATTTTGTTACCATCACTGGGTGACTCTATATAAGTGTGTGCAGTTCCAAGGTTCATAGGTTCATAGGTTGGTAATAGGCTATCAGCTCTAGGGCCTATACAAGCCTAGCCATAACAATTCCCTGGCTATTTCTTCCCACAGTATTTACTTCCCTGGACCCCTGTCTAGCAAATTGACTGATGTGATCCCTGGGGTGAATTTCCTATCTCCCATCCAATCATCAAGGTTCCTTTTGAAGAGGGCCAAAGAGGCACTCTGCTTGACATGAATGGGCAGTCCATTGCAGAGTCTGGGGAGTCTCTTGGTCAGGAACCTATCCCTCCAGCATGTTTTGTTCATTGTGATGACAAAGTCTAGATCCCTAGAGTGTGTGTCTCTGAAGGGTTGGGATTTCCTTAAGTGTAGCATGTTCAACAGCTCTGGGTTTGACATGGCCTTGTATGTTAAGCAGAGACCGCCTCTGAGTAGACGTTATGCAACAGAGTATAGGTGGAGTTTTTTTAGATGGTCAGCATAGGGCATCTGCTTTAGGCCTGTAATTCTTTTAGTGAGGTATTTCTGCAGCCATTCCAGTTGTTGCAGATGTCTTGAGAGGTACATACCAAATGGGGTGTTGTATTCTATAATGGGTCTAATGATGGATGAGTACAGTGGGACAATGACCTACTTTTTCCTGTTCAGATACTAGTCATCTGCAATCTTGGTAAACCACGAGCCATCTATCATTGCCTGCACTTCAAAGAAGTAGTTTGCAAGCAGTTGAGGGTCCAGCACAGATCCATGTGGTATTCTAATGGTAAGTGGCTAGTGGTGGAGGTGCAATCCACAACTGTGAGAGAGTGTGTGTTCTGTCGGAAAGCCAGTTGGCTATCCATCTACTTCAATACGGCTTAATTCCTACATGGGAGATCTTCACTATGAAACATGTATGGTGGATAGTGTCAAAGGGCTTGGATAACTCAATATAGGTGGTATGTCCTGCTATTTCTCATCACGGTATTTGGGGTCAGTATCAAAGAAGTCCATAAGGTTCAATAAGCAAGATCTACCCTAGAGAACAACAAAATGGGCCATGTCAGGTATATTGAAGATCACCTATGTCCCTGTGGATTTGGTCCATGCGGATTCCTTCCCCAGCCTTGCAGATATGCCTTTTTAAGCATATGGGTTAGTAGTTGTAGTTTTGCATGTTACCTGATTGATGTGCTTTGTATATCATACAACATTTGATATTACATTTTGTAGTGTGGTTGATATACATGTAGAAAAGGTACTGAGACACCAGGGTTACAGGGTTTGGGGTGGCAACACATGGCTGTATTGTAAATATGTGACATAGCGTATGATAGGCCTTTCAGTTTATAATGTTTCCACATGTAATGTCATGTCATAAACAAGAAGTGGACAGTAAACAGCAGTAATACATAATAATATTTAGTTTTTCATACTGTGGTGGACAGCAGGTTTGATCAATGGTTAGCAAACTGTATACACATGTGAGATACATGTTTGTGCATAGCTAAGCAGTGCTCAAATGTGAGCCACAGTGATAAAGTCTGACAGTTAGTATTGGTCTATGAAACACACCTGCTGCTTAACTGACTCTGTGGCAACATGTGTTAATGCATTGATGTGTTCCTTTTTGGAGTCAGATGGTACTGGATTTGAATCCAGGTGTATCTAATACTTTTAAATACTTTTAATTACAGAGTGATATTGCAATGACATGAATTGTTTATAGTACATGTGTTACTATGTGGTGGCATAGTGCAGCAGTGTTAAGCGGCACTGCACAGAGATAGCAGCATTTTGCCACTACTGACCATTGCTGTGCATTGGTGCATGATGTGCACCTTTGTACAAACATGGAGACCAAAAAGTGAAAGTATCCATTGCTTTTGCAGTAACTTGTGTGATTCTATTTTTTTGACCAGATTAACGTGATGAATGGGGTAGATAAGAAAGTGGTGATATGGGGAGCAAGCAGGGGAAAGAACAAAGGGAAAGCAGGAGAAGAATGTGTGGAGGGAGGTAGGAAAGAATAACTGCTATCCATTTCTTTAACTCATTCACTCCAATGGAGTTCCGGACATTTGCACTGTAACTTCCAATGGGCGAAGGCTAAGCCTTTTGGTAGAATCAAATTATGTCCTCACATTTCAAACAAATGTTCATATCTCTGAAACCATAGTGGTTATGAAAGAAGTATAAATGCCAAACACTTCACCACAAGCTATTTTTATAGTGGTAGTATTTTTAGGTTCTAGGGCTTAAACCGAATTTTATAATGACAAATTCACCACCGTAACAGGAACAGGCAAGGAAAAACTGAGGGTGATGCTACTCAATGCTAGAAGTCTAAATCTCAAAATGCACTCACTCGAGGCACTCCTTAAAATGGAGAACATCGATATCTGTGCAGTGACTGAGACCTTGTTCAAGGCTCCAGAGAGCACCCCTGCACTACCAGACTATAACTCATACCACACTTTTCAGCCATGTAACCTGGACCGGAACACCAAAGGCGGAGTTGTGTCCATATTCATTAAGGATATCCACACCTCCAGGCTAGTTGCTCACCATAATGCAGCCGAGGTTATCCAAGTGCAACTAACTCTGGGCAAAACTGCAATCCAAATTGTAGCTTGCTACAGATCACCCACCATGCTTGAGTATTCCCACTCCTCTTTTCTTAATGTACTGGAAAATATTAGGGTTCAACCAAACACCCTAATAATGGTCAATTTCAACTACCCCACCATTAACTGGGAAAACTACTCATGTACCCACTCCTTCGCTCAACGGTTTCTGGAATTCATAAACTCCAATACCCTGGATCAACTTATCCACACCCCCACCAGGGGCAACAATATCCTAGATCTAGTCATTACCAACATGAGTAACCGGTGTTCCACACCTGAAGTCAACACCTCTTTGGTCCGATCGGACCATAAGCTAATTAGCCTAGATATCCACATCCTGCCCCCACCCCCCATTAAGGAAACCATGGTAAAAAATTTCTCCAAAGCCAACTTCATGATTCTTAAGACAGAAGTGGTGAACTTCATGACACCCATGCAGATGGACAATGCAGTTATTACTACTGAATCCTACACAATTGCACTTTATAAGCACTTACATGAGTGCATGCATCGTGCTATCCCAAACAGAACCAAGACGCTATCCTCCAAAAAAAGGAAGCCAATCTGGTGATCCCCTGCCATAAACAAACTGTACAACAGAAGGAAGAAACTGTTGCAAAAGAGAGTAAAATCCCACGAGTTGAGGAGCTCCCTGGTCAGCCTCAGTAAGAAGTTGCGAACCCTGATAAAATCCTCCAAAGCTAGTTACGAAAACAAAATCGTCACTGATTCTAAAGACAACCACAAAGCATTATATAGCTATGTCAAGAATCTCAATGGCAACACTCAGATCTGCTCTGAGTTACAGCACAATGGCACTAAATATACAGACCCAACTGTTATTGCCAACATCCTGGCAGATAGGTTCAGTGCTAACTTTACCCCCCTCTCACCCCCTAAAGAGCCAGTCTCTATACCGGAAGAATGCAAAGTTCCTGTAATCACGGCTGCACAGGTAAAAACCACACTCTCCAAAGGCAAGAACACAGCACACATTGGACCAGACAACATCCCAGGTTGCATTCTACACGAACTACAGAATGAACTGGCACCCCACCTAAGTACCATGTTCAATCATAGCCTCACCTCAGGCTTTGTGCCTGCTGAATGGTGCACAGCAATGGTTATCCCACTCCACAAGGGTGGAGCCATCACAGACCCCAGGAACTACCTCCCCATTAGCCTGACAATCCTGGTCTGCAAGGCCATGGAACGTATCATCATGGAACTTATAAACAAAGACATTGGTAATCTCCAAACTCTGAACCTCACCCAGTTTGGGTTTGTAAAAGGCAGATCATGTCTCCTAAACCTGATAGACTTCTTTTAAGCAGTCACCAAAGCCGTAGACAAGGGTAAGGTAGTTCACACAGCCTATCTAAATCTTGCCAAGGCTTTTGACACCATCTCCCACTCTGGAATTATAGATAAACTCATTAAACTAGGTATAAATCCCTATGTCACAAGATGGGTTGCCAACTGGCTCACTGACAGAACCCACACTGTGAAAGTAGCAGAGTCCAAATCTGAATTCAGACCAGTGACAAGTGGAGTACCACAGGGTTCAGTCCTGGGTCCTCTTCTGTTTGGTATCTACTTCTCTGAAGTACAGGCTAACACAGAAGGTCTTTGGCTAATGAAGTTCACAGATGACTGCAAACTAGGAGCCATAATTGAAACTCCTAATAATGTGGGCATCCTACAAAAGGGCCTCACTGAGACAGATGCCTGGTGTCAAAGCCATGGCCTCAAGCTCAATGCCAAAAAGTGCATTGTCATCCCCTTTGGTAAAAACTCTGTACCCATGAACTACAACATAGGCGGTAGTATACTTAACACCGAAAGTGTGATAAGAGACTTTGGGACACAGGTGGACAGTAGTCTCTCCTTTGATAATCACATCACCACAGTTGTCAGGAAATCCTTCTATGTGGCACACCTCATCACAAAAGGTTTCTCATCCAGAAAAAAAGAGGTCATTGTTCCCCTCTACTCATCACTCATTAGACCCATTATAGAGTACAACTCCCCTTTTGGTATGTACCTCACAAGACATCTACAACAACTGGAAAGGCTGCAGAAATACCTTACAAAGAGGATTACCGGCCTCATACAGATGCCCTACGCAGACCGTGTCAAAAAACTCCAGCTTTACTCCGTCGCATATCGCCTACTCTGAGGTGATCTCTGCCTAACACACAAAGCTATGTCAAACCCAGAGCTGTTGGACATGCTCCACTTAAAGAAATCCCTCTGAGCTACATACTCTAGGGACCTAAACCTTGTCACCACAATAAACAGAACATGCTGGAGGGATACATTCCTGTCCAAGAGACTTTCCATACTCTGGAATAAACTACCTGTCTATATCAAACAAAGCTCCTTATTAGCACTCTTCAAGAAAAAATCTTGATGATTGGATGGGAAATAGGAAATTCACCCCAGGGATCACCTCTGTGGCTCTGCTTGACAGTGGCACAGGAAAATAATTTTCTTGGGTGGCAAAAGCCAGGGTACCTTTTTGGCTGGGCTTGTATAGGCCCCAGGGCCGATAGCCTAGTACCTACCTATGAACCTATGAACCTATAAGTCACAGTAAACACAGTAACCTTTATATTTGTAAAATTTTATAAACAACTTACAATATCTCAGCAACCACTCAAGTTGCGCACACACTGTCAGCAGCATTTTATTTATCTAGCTGAGAGCTTTCATATGAGGCTGAGTTATATCTGTGTTATTTTGTTGTTGAGATATTTAGAAAAATATGAAAATTATATCTATATAAATTAATATCATAAAAACAACAGTTAATATATATTTATCTGCGCTAGCCAGAGGTCAAATATTAATGCAGTTGAGTTTACTATTGTGTAAGCTTTAAAATGAAATATTTTAAAATCTTGTACATAGCATGATCTTGGAATTATTAATGCAAATATGAACAAGCAAAGTTTGATGCCTAGAAATGTCAGTAGTAGTTAACTGCAGATGCACCTGAAGGTGTCACTTGGATATAATGAGTTAACAGTGTAAACTGAACATATCTGCAAAATATTAACTGAATTTGGCTGTCACCTCCAGAGAGAAGAGGGTGACCACATCACAATCATGTTGTATAGCCAATTAGACCAAATCAAGTGTGTCAAGAAGACATGTGTGCACAATGGAGACCTATGTATAGGACATTTTTTTGGTAGAACAGGTGTCCATTTATTTTTTATTTGAGAGAGAGGAAAGTTGGGGAAGGGATGTGGGCATGTCTGGGTCAGGTAAGTTGGGTAGGTGAGAAAGCAACTGCAGACAGATAAGGCAAACAAGACAAGAGACAAGGACAATGATGGACACAAAAGGTTGGGAGATACCATGATTGGGTTGAGAGTGGGGTGGGGACATCCAGAGCCTATGGTCATCAAGCTGGGAGACAATGAGAATTGAGTACTCACCCACTGGACTGTCATCACTATCACCTCACTCCACTGGTAGCTGGAGTGCTTGATGTCTTCTCTTCCTCCTCCTAGTACTCCAAAAAATGAGGGACAGCAGCCTTTCCAGTCAGTGTAGGTGTGCATCAACAATGCCATGCACAACCCTATGCATTATCCCTGGCAACTTGATGTGGGTGATGAAATCATCACCTCCAACACTGCTTCTGGAGGATACTGCTGGACCAGCCTCCAAGGCAGGACTACATGTTGGTGCAGGTAGTGCAGCCAGGGGCAGCAGAGGCAGTGCTGCCAGTTTGGCTCTCAGATGTGGTGGGCATCAGTGCTGGAGCTAGTGAAGTGGGGATGGCCTATCCTACTCTGGTGTGGAACATTTAGTGATGTGGTACAAATGGATGACATGGACACAATTTGACCATGCATAATAAAAATAAAACAATAAAATAAAATAAATAAAAATAACATAAAGTAAATTTTTTTTTTACAATAACATAAAATAAAATGAAAATAAAATTAAAAAATACTCCTAAAAGAAAAGAAAAGAAAAAAATAAGCAAAAATTATTTTAATACACAAAATAAAATAAAATAAAAATAAAACAAAAAAGAAAGATAAGGATTGGGGTGACAAAAAAGAGGTAAGATTAGTACCTCCATACATGACATACAATGCATTAATACAATTTTTTAACTCTGTTATCTTAACTTTTACATTTAAGTGTACAACTCCTAACAGGTGCACACTGTATTACAGATTGCAGCAAGTAAACCTTGAAATATGCACATATTGCACATATGTATGTTCCAATTATAGAGATTACAGTATACAGCAGGCCATTTGTATCACTGGTGTAGAGGTTTAAATTTAATAAAAATATTATTGAAGAAATAACAGTATTTTATAGTTGTGAAGTGTGGTATTTGAATCCACAACCTCTGACTAAAGTCTAATATTGGACTCTTACAACTGGTTTGTGATACAGACTAATGCATGCATACTTGCTTTTACAGTTGGGATATGCATGCTCAATGATGCAACTCTATAAAAAACCAAAAAAAACTATCTCTAACTTTTAATGTTACAGTAACAGTGCCTTTTTGCTGCATACATACTGCATGCTTTCCTCATTCTTGCCAATCTACACATATGGGCTCTGACATTGCATTTCCAATCACTGACATGTATGGAAAAAAATAGAAAAGGACAGCACACCATTATGCATACCAGTCTTGCCTATATTCAAATTTCTAAGTCTTACAAGTACTTTCTGTAGTTGATACTTACACAGGTGTGGGATGTCCTGTGTCCTTAATTTCTCAATTCAGTGGTCGAGTGTACTCCTCGTCCTCCTCTCTAGGTCATTGAAATGATGTTTACATTGCTTTCCAGTGTGCAAGATACCAGTGGCATTGATTACAGTCTGGCCTAAACTATCTCAAGCCTCATATACTTGTACTGGGAGCCAGAATAGACCCCCTGCAGAAACCGTTGGCAGTGGTTCTTAACTAGGAATCCAATTAATATCCTGGATTTCTGGACACCACACCTCTGCACCCTAAATCTGACACCTTCTTCACAAATGACTGACATGCCTACCAGTGGATCTGGAGCAAAGGAGACTGATGTTTTCCACCAATTCCAGTTATCATGCTTACTGGAGTGTACACACTGCTTGGCACTGCTGTGTTCTCTTACCATCGTGCAAACATGTTGATTGGGAGTGTCAAGCAGTGAGGAATTCAATTCAATTATTGCAATTGCAAGGTTATTGGATATACAAGCAGTTGTGTATGTGTGTTTGGCAAATATGAAGGCCATGCAAGTCCACATAGCAGCATTATACTTATAGGAATTTAGTACACATTATACCCACAGGCATACATCTGATAATAAAGGTGTTAATACATAGCTACATAAATAAATAAATAACTGACACAATAATACTATCGCATCCCTCATAGAATATCAGGTCCACTATGAAAAGTGTTATAAGTTAAACTGACTATAATGGAAAGTGGAACAACAGTAAAGGTGTATGGAATATCCTGTGTTCCAGGACCATGGGTATGGCAGTCTTACACTTACACCTGTTTCCAGAAGAAGGTTGAAATAACACTTGTCCATGAGCAGTTCATTGTTATAAACAGCAATGTCACAACAGTAAAAAGGAGGTTGCATACCCTGTACTAGAACCCAGGACCATCTGTACTCCAGCCCTACACTTATACCTGCTGCCACAAGACTAGTTACATGACATTCCCTATTTTATTAATAATTCTTAAGGTTTAGCTGTTAACCACCATGCAACACCACTTAACAGATTTACGTGATGCCTAATAATATTAACTGAATACATCTGGTTACTATTTTGGCTGTCTGTGTCCTGTCTGCTTCCTGGGTGGTCTAGTTGGCCAGTTTGCACACTGCCATGCTTCAGACAAATGAGATAAGCACAGCCAAACCCGCCATTCATTTCCTGCATTCCTGTGCCGCATCACTTAAATACTGACCCCCCCCCAAAAAAATAGACAAAGAAAGAAAAGGAGAAAAAGGGAAAATAAGGGGCAAGTAGTTGAAATGAGGGGAATCAGTGTATGATGTACACATAAGAAAATGATGACTCACATGAGATTGATCTACATATATCTGCATTTGAACTCACACTCTAATGCACCTTCAGAACACAGGATGGGAGCCTTATCCCTCTTTGCCACATAAACAGCTTTGCAGCAAAGAACTGAACTCAGTCTGCACACAATCAACTGCAACCACATCAGTTATATCAAAACATACAACTGTTATTTGTACATTTATTATCTTCAGAAGTAGTGCACCTCATGATCACACAACCTGTTATGATTATTGCTTGCAAATATACAGCTGTGTCTTACATTTCTGTGTTTGTTGGTAATTCTTCAGTTATCTGACCAGTAATCTAAGACATGCAGTGTGTAAGCCATTGTATATCATTGGCCTTATCATATACAGTTGCCAACAAATGAAGGGCAGGTTGGATGTTAAGGAACACAACCTGTGAATTGTGTGCTGCTTACTTACATTTCCAACCTTACATCTAACACTTTGCAGATCTAACCTGACATACCCAGTGGTAGTAAGGCAGATTGCAGTTCTGTCATGTTATCCTTTTCCCAACCAGTAATCATTTATGGTTGCAATCCATTAAACAAAAACACTGAGGGAGTGCCTGCACTATGTTCACATCTCCTATACGAATCCAAGTATTTGGGATTCAGCAATTCTAGTGAGTTCACACCTCATTTGCATATACACCATGCTAACAGCCCTGAATCTACACCATATAAAAAGACAACCGTGTAACTAGGAAAACTGATTGTGAGGAGACTTATTTATGTTGGGAAGACTGTACATATGATCTTTTTTTTCAGGCTATATAAGTACAGAGGAGTATTAAACTTCAGAAGGTATGTTTCCATTTTATCAGCTACCTACTGCATATGCTGGAATTTGTTTAAGAAAAATCTGAAGCAATCCAAAGGCTTTTATTTACACTTTTATCTGTATGCATTAGCTGTAAGTGTACTGATGGCATGGGCATGTTTGTCAAGCTAGTTCAGAGGTATACATGATTGGCATGGGCATGTTTGTCAAGCTGGTTCAGAAGTATACATGATTGGCAATACATGAAAATGGAATGCTGTGTGATAAATACATACAAATGTTACAGGGACAGTTCATTTGACAGCACTTTCAGCATTTCAAAGATGGTTTGTTAGCAAAATGTATCATTTTCCTGTTCTTTGTGGGGGGAGCAAAGGTGAGTTACTGTTATGGTACAAACATAGACTGTTCCTTCGGGCGGAACAATGGTGAGTTACTGTTATGGCACAAATAAGGATATGTTGCTTTTGTTACTCTTCTTGTTTTGCTTCCTGCCTGCTATTCCTATTTCACATCTGTAGACTGTTATATGTTTCTCCAGGGGTTAGTACTGATTGGCTACCTTTTCTGTTTTATCTGGAAATAATTATTTTGTAGTTATGTCATACTTACATGTATTATCCTTCTGTTGTCTTTTAGGATACATAGAAGTATGCCACACATGTGTATCAATCCTCAGAGACCCCCCTTCACCAATGCTGAGAACCAGGTGATAGTGGACGCATTTAGGTAACATGGTGCTTTTCTCCTGGAAAGGAGATGAGAGAGCACATAGGATGCAAATTTATCACCAGATAGTCGATGATGAGAATGCTGTGGTTGGCCACAGCAGGACATATGAGCAAGTGCACCACAGGGCCACTGATGTGATCACATCTTCACAGAGGAGAGCAGCTAGTGGGCCATGAACAAATGGGACGGCCTGCTAGGGAACCACCACTAAAACCAAATGAAGAGTTCCTGGCCAATATCAGGGATCCAGACAGCTCCCTGGAGAATGCAGTATGGCATGTCCTCGATATTGGAGCAACAGTTTCAGAGACAAGAAGCATGACCCAGGAGGAACTTCCAGGTAGGTTTTGGTATTTCAAGAGTTGAATACTGTTGTATAGTAAAATAATTGAAATCAATGTTACTTCTGTGTCACATGTATTTTTTGGGGATTGAAGATTGCTACGGTAATTAGCTTAGGTTGAAGTTGACAGCCTAGTTCATGTTGAAAGTATAGTTAATGGACATATGAAGGGTAAAATTATTACCCCTGCATTACTGTTAATTGTGATGATGCTGCCCTTACCTATTGCTTAACTTCATCCAGGACCATCTGGATTACAGACATACCTCTCAGCCTCATACAGCAAAAAATCTGGACAAAGCCTAAAATGATGTGGGGGGGGGGGGTAGGGACAGATTGTAAATATTGCTCTTACAAACTTAGAAAGTTGATAGAATAATAGGTTTTGCATTAGCATGACTTTTCTGAAGGATGTGGAGTCTTAAACTCAAATGTTTGTCATTATTTAATTACATCAATCCTCAGCTATGTGCCAGAAAGGTACAGAGTTTAGGAGGAACACACCAAAAATATGAGGTAAAAATCAGGGCACAGTGCAAAAATCTGTACAGTTGAGAGGTATGATTGCAGAGAAATAGCTCATCTGCATATGGTAAGCCCAACATTTTATGGCAGTACTGCTGAACAATTTAAAGAAATATTTAATGTGTACTGTTGATGTCAGGTCTGTTGTGTGTATTGCCGTACTGTCTATAATAATGGCAGCACATTGTTAGCATATATTGGACTATAGTAGTGTAGGTATTATTTGTTTCCTGTGTCTATTACTTTTTAATACATGTGCTTATGACAGTGGGAGTGTGGGCCCCCACCCACCTGATGTCAATGTATCAGCAGGCTCTGATGATGCTGTTGGCCAAACTGAGGCACAGTTGGGGGACACAGAGGTTGAATCTCACACTGAGATTGACATACAGCCATACAGCCATCCCCTGCAATTCCACTGGACACAGACAGGAGGCCTATGCCTTCCCATATCCTTAGATACTGGACAGGTGGAAGGTGAGGACATTGATCATAAAAGTGTGATTACTGTGGCTTCAGTGCCTGTTGACTCTGGCTGTAGCCAAAAATGTGAGCAAGGTGCCACATAGGAGGGTGGATAAGGGTGCTCAGAGGGGGTCTACTGTCCCTTCTCCACCTGGTGCAGGTGTCTCTTCCTGTGCCACTCAGTGCATGTTTAGGGCCATCATGGAGTTACAGGCATGTTCCCATAGGTGCTCCAGATAAATTCTTGGGGTTGTAGATGTGGCACAGGCTGACTTTCTTGACTGCCTCCACCATATTGCTAATTCAATGGATCTATGCATGACATGTAGGAACGAGGCGTGTCTGTCATGGAATAAACATTGTTTCTGATGGAACTTCTGCTGGGAGGGGAACAGCATCATCATGAGCATAGGTCAGCCTCATCATCTGCTGTCAGCTATAGTGGCTGTGCCTGATCACACTCCCATAGTAGCAGTACTTTCACTGCTCCTTCAGTGAGTGTGCTGTCCACACCCAGACATGGCACACTATGGGGTCATGGTCCTGGGTGTCCCCGGGAAGAGAACTCATCCAGCAGACATCAATCATGCTCAGGTAGCAGCAGTGAATCTGACCATGGGCATGGAAATGCCAGTGCAACATCTGGCAGAGCTAGTTCTCATGGCTGGGTACGATATCGATGAACTGCCACTTCTACCATACACGGCTCACACCTGTCTAACATAACAACATATAGAGCTAGCATAGAGCTTGGTTGTGTTCATACATACACTCACACACCAATTTCACTTGGAGGACCCCTACAGACACACACACAACAGTTACTCAGTTTGTCTGACTGGCCATTTGTTGGTTTATCCAAATGTCTGCCTACTTCCCTTTCTTAGTCACACACACTCACCGACCTTTTGTGTCAGCCTAGGATTCCTGCCCCCCAACACACACACACACACACACACACACACACACACACACACACACACACACACACACACACACACACACACACACACACACACACACCCACAAACAAAACACCATGTGCAAGTGATGATAACTGCACCATACCCCCATTTTCTATCTTTTTGGATTCAGGGATACATAAGCTTTGTGTCTGATGCTCAGGATGCATTGCTAACTTAGTGCTTAGTATATCTGCATTTGTGGTGTTGAAGTGGTAATTGTACCTCCGATTTATATTGGCTTTGGAAAGTTAGACAGTTGATAGCATCAACATTTCCCAACTTTATAGTGAATGATCTTGCGAGGGTTGTGAAGTCAGAAACTGCGATATGTATCATTACTTTCTAACTTCTCTCTTTAATGATTTTCCAGTACAAATGTATGGTGCTACACTGAGGGCATGCAGTGTACATGACTGCTTTTGAGAGGTATGACTTGTGAATCTTTGATGACTGAGACCTACTACTTAGTAATGGACAGATAAGTCTGATAAGTCTCTGCTATCACGTGTTAAGGTAATTTCTGTGCAAATTTTCCACCTTTTACTTGCTTACAGTACCAAGCTATGAAATACAAGGATGTACCATACAGTCATATTGTTAAACAATACATTCCAGGTTCAGGACTTACCTTGTAAATGCAGCAGTTGCCACAGTTTAAGTTCATGGCTTACTCTGTCGGATGCAAGCAGTACACATCAAATACATGAGGAGGTAATGGTTGTGTGAGTTGTATGGCATCAATGTTACTATATGTATGTGAGTAGGAGGAAGGTTTTAGGCCACTAGGTTGTGAGTGAGTGTGCTATGAATTGTCTCTTAGCCAATGCATGGACATACTAAGCATGCCTACATCTGCCTACACCCACAGCAGCTGGTGGTTCCCCCTCTGACTCTTCTTCTTCTTCCTGTGGTTATGGTGACCTTGGCATTGGTGGTGGGATGTGTGCCCCTTCTCCTTGCTGATCCTGCTGAAGCTGTTTCCTCAGGATTATGTTGTATAGCATGGCACATACTGTGAACATTTCTGTACATGTCCATGGATTATACTACAGGGTTCTCCCAGCTGTATCTGGCATGTTGGAGCATAGCATTCAGGAACTGGTGGAGGATCCTGGATGCTGATGCCTGTGACAACCCCAGCATGTCCTCGGTTGGTCTCTGAAAGGTACCTGTAGCTAAGATTCTAAGGGGTACACATACCTTTGTCTCCACTGGGATGGGTTCCTCTTGATTGGCTCTGGCTCTGAATTGAGGATGGCAAATGTCACAGAGTTCCTGTAGTGTGCCCATATCCATCATGTAGCATTCTACAATTTTCACATCATGTAGGTTGTGAAAAGTTAAATGGGGCCTGAAAACTCTTCCCCTTCTTGGGCTAGACCTATTAGCACCTGCAGCAGCATTTGTTTCAGCTTGTAGCACAGACTAATTAAAGTAGCAGCAGCCCCTAATATCTTGTCTGTGTAGACTCCTTTCCATGGCTGTATTCCAAATGTTTTGGAATTCACAGGAAAAAAACAGCATGGAGGCTATACAGATGCTGTTGATTGTTGAATGTTATAGATTGTTGAATAGCTCCACCATGTTGGATTGGTTGACTAGCATGCAATTCAGCTGCTTATATTGTAATTAACATGCCATGGTGTTTAGCTTGATTTTTGGGGGGAGTGCGCCACTACACAGTGCTTACTGTATGTAAATATCATTATGAAGAGCACATGGTAGAAAATGACCATGTAAGGTTTATAGAATCATCACAGATGACTTTTTTTGAGGTTTTAGTTTCACTGCTGACTTAGTTTTTCCTTGTAACCACACCCACAAAATGATGTCAACTTAGGTATTGACAATGATTTACATACACAAGCAAAGTATTATAGTTAATCAATTACAACATACTACTTTAAAGGAACAGCTACTGACTAATTATATGGTTTAACTAGTAAATCATCACATGTTAATTTTCAATGTAGGACGTTCCAGCTGTGAGACATAACCAACAACTTGTCTTACTAAGGACATAAGACTACCCTGTTTCTGCACTTAGCATAAAAATAGTTGCTTATGCACTAATTTGAGACATTTTGAATTCAGACCTTCATGATGTCATTTCTGGAGTCTTTAGCTTCAAGAAAAATTTCAAGGGGGCATCCTTATTAATAAAATTAATTGCAAAAATAACACACTTTTTGCACCAAAACTTACGTTATACTGTATATAGTTACTAGATGACTCCCATCACTAACGCTTTGTTATTTACAACTATGAAAAATGTGGCATTACCCTTTAAACTCCCTGCATGAAACTTAACCAATTAGTAATCCAGTTAAATATAAATTAGGCATTGCAGAATTCTGTTATTTAGGCTACATAATAAGCTGAGGGATAGTAAAACCAAAGTCTAACAAAGCTGAAATGATACAGACCATGCCTATTCTAACCACTGAGAGACAGATTAAGGCATTTTTAGGCCTGTCTTTTATTGTAAATTTATTCAAAAATGTGCTACCAATTGCTTTGTTCTGACTGACTTGACCAAGGGTAAGGTTCCTTTGAAAGTTAAATTGACAGCTGAAACAGAAAAAGCCTTTAAGCATCCAAACGATATGTTGTATTTGGAACCAATACTAATGGCACCAGATTTTTCCAGGAGATTCTTAGTACACAGAGATGCCTATGAGATATGTATAATGGCATTTTTCCCCTCAAGTCATAGATGGGGAAACACATATTTCTTTTTTTTCTTTTTTTAATTTGCATTTGTTGACTGGTGAAGTCTGATTGAGCAAAGTCCCTTTTCTGCAGTGTCCTGAGGAGAAAAGCTTCACTATCAGTATTTACAAACACAATACAGAGACAAAAACTACAGTACATAACATGCCATAGCATATTAAGTGCAGTACATAACATGCCATAGCAGTTGAAAACTCAGTAATGCAATGAGAAATTATTTAACTAGTGAGTCAGAATGCCTATCCACAAAAAGGAGCCTTTACCATCATAACATTTTATTTGTTAGGCAGAGAGTTTGTGCTAGTAACTGTAAACATCTATTTATAGTGTCCCTGAAGGCAAAAATATTGCAATTCAAAACTTTGGCTTTCACCATCCCGCCTTTTCATTTCAAGATCTACCACCAACCTACCCACAATCACTTAAATATAGATGGGCTTCCTTAGGCTTACAGTCTGTTTGCTATGGCTGTAACTGGATGTAGGGTTATATGACATAGTGACTGCTGAGTCAGGGGATGAGCCAGAAAAAGATACTGATAAGTACAGAAAAAATGTGTGTCAAGAGATTAAAGATGGCAGACAAATTATTCCCATAACTGATACATAGTTATTGCCTATAGAGATAGATTAAGGAAACAGCCCCTAAAGAAATAGATTTCTGATTCCAAAATTGAGAAAAAAAGCCAAAAGTAATCTTTAGGGCGTGGCAAGGATAGTCAGAAAGGTGTCCCGAAAGCAGACATTTGGAAGATGTCCCTGCATCCAGGAAGAGATAATGACTGTCATCTTGCATACTGAAAAAATTCTTCTGAAGTTATTGAAAATGCATGCTTGTTTGGATAAAGAGGTTGAAATTTGATAAGTACTATTTTGTTCTGGACTTCTATGCTGAAACACCTAATGTTCAGTGAGAAATGTAGAAAATTCGAAAGTTATTACTATTTTGGCAAACATTTGGACATTTTTTTCTACTTGTAAATAAACTTGTCTGTATCTGAAAAAGTGTTAAAGGCTGTGTCAAACTTTAATTTCTTCAAAAAATACTGCTATGCCATGTGTATGAATGGCAGTTTGAATTATTTTTATTTTTTTGGAAAACTTTGCATACTTGTAGAAATTAAGCCCAAGAACAGGAGGCACTTAGCAGAGCATATAAAATATTGCATGGTAACTATAAGAATCAGAGGAAGTTAGAAAGGATTGGGAAGAGAGATTGGACAAGCAATTCACAAAGAAATAATGGGAGATATATGTATGCTTCCCAAATATGCAACAAAATCCAAAAGATTTAGGGGGTTCCTATCAGTTTGTCAAAACTTCAGCAGTTTGAACATGATATGTTTGAACTGTGAAGTTCAAAAACTGATTATCGTGAAGCCAAGGAACACCGAATTCTTTCCCAGGGAAAGAATTTGGTTGGCTATTTCTGCAGCTTCGCTATTTTCAGCAACTGTGGTGGAAAGTTACGGGTTGGATGCAGGTAAGTGTGCGATTGTGTGGACGTTAGGGTTGGGGCACGGATTAGGTGAGTTAGGGTTAGGGCGCGGGTCAGGTGAGTGTGCGATAGTGATGGACCTTAGGGTTAGGGTTTGGGTTAAGGTAAGTGGATAGACAGTAGTGTATGTACAGTTTAGTGTAGGGTTAGATGTAGGATTTTAAGTGTATGTGTGTGGATTGCTGTTTTTTGGTGTGCTTGTGTTGTGTGTGTGTTTCTTGGAATAGCAATTTTTTTTCCCTGAGAAAAAAAATCACCGTTCTAAGCCTTTGATGGTTTTGCACTTTGAGGTTAGAAGTTTGAACATACGGTGTTCGAACGTCTGCCATTTCGTCAAAGTGATATAGACCCAATTTAGGATCTTTGCCTAGAAGTGTTTACATAAGTATTTTTATACCCCAAGCAGACTTCAAAGATTTTTTTCTTCAGGTAGACAGCAAATGTTGGAGGTGTGCTGGTCAATAAAGAAGTAATTGGAAACACATTTTCTCAGAGTGTACTGAGTTGCCAGACTTTAAAGATTCACTGCAGACTGCTCTGTTGGAGATGCTGGGTGAGCAAATTGGAGTAACTAGGCAAATGATTTTTTGAGCTATGATACAGAAACAGAATTGCCTAGACATAGTAAGGCCTTGCTGAGTCTAATTATGATGGCTACCAAAAAAGCAATTACTGGGCGGAGCCTAGATGGTCAACTGAGAACAGTGAATTTTGAGAGCTCCATAAACTAGTATAATAATATAAGAAAATATTATTATTTTCAAGTTTAAAACATCAGAAATCTATAGCTAAACTATTAAACTACATAAATATCAATTTTGGTGGAGATATACAAAAAGTTTCCTGTCAAGTAACTTGGAGATATATTGAGTCACTGAATATGAACAACTCAAGGAATTCTCATCCAGATGCTGCTTTGAAAAATGAACTGCAATTGATAACATCTACTTTACAGGAACTATCTTTGATGATGGGTGGCTTTAAAAATGACTTAGAAAATATCAAATTAAATTCTCAAAAACAGACTGATGCACTTAAGGAACTATTACAGCAACACCATACAAAAATAACAAATAAACAGACTTCTCTAAATTACATTGAAGGGAGACTCAAAGAGGAAGAATTCCAAAAAGAATTTCTGTGTAAACAGAATACATGGCTGCTTAACAAAATAGATGACTTAGAAAACAGGGAAAGGAAAAACAACATAAGGATCTTTGGTCTGCCTGAAAACACTGAAGGAAAAGACATTATTTCATTCTTAACAACCTGGATTCCTGAATTTTTGACTTGAAGGAGGGACTTTCATTTGGAATTGAAAGGGCGCATAGAGCATTGAGGAAACCTGTTTCTAACTCAACAAATATTCCACCTAGATCCATAGTTATAAAATTTCTTTCATTTATGGCCAAGGAACTAATATTAAAAACTGCTTTGAGAAAATCACCCTTAAAATACAATCAAAACCTGATAAGGTTTGACAATGATTATTCTTCCAGAATACTAGAACAAAGGAAAAAAGTCTGGTCAATAATAAAACTGTTAAAACAAAACAACATTAAAGCACAGCTGGCCTTTCCAGCCAAGATAAAAATACTTTTTGCAAATGAGATGAGAACCTTTAATGACTTAGTAGAAGCTACTATATTCATCAAAAACAACATAGTGTTTATCACAGCAGAAATGGAATGGATGGCCCCTACCCTAAAAGAAACAAATCCTTGGACTGATGCTAGAAAGAAGAAACCAAAAAACTGATTCCAAGATAGCTATCCCAAAAAAACAACTCTTACAACTACATCTTTCAAAGTATCAACTGATATGGTACATCACTTGTCATCTGTTTTTTATTAAAAAAAAGGAAGGTTTCTTAAACAACTGAGAAACAGTAATGATTTATTCAGAATGTTCAAAGAGTCCAATAATTCTTCACAAACAAAGGTAGGTCAAGATGGGTTACTATTTTCATTATATATAAGTCAAATAAAGCAACATATAATACAAATATAGAAGTTTCTGTTCTCCTACTTGAACTCAATGAATACTTATCTTGTTAATTTTTCATTGATTTTACTTATAATAATTTAAGTAATTAATTAATTAATTCAACAAGGCACCATTCATCAGAGTTCAGACTCAAATGTAACAAATTAACATCATATATAATAACAGTAACAGTAGAGTGTTTTGGAAAAAAATGCTGTCATGGAGACTAATGCCTTCTTCAGTTAAAGAATGATTTAGAAATGTCATGTATATCCTGGTTAAATAATAGTAGCAAGCTCTTAGTACAAATGTCATTACTATTCTGTCTAAACATAGTTAATATCAATTATGGCAGGTATCATAGCTTCAAGTGATGTTCAATTAAGCCTGACATGGTGTGTGTGGATGCAGCCATGTCTGGCAGCTAGTACAAATGTCATTATTATTCTGTCTAAACATAATTAATATCAATTACGGCAGGTATCATAGCTTCGAGTGCTGTTTGATTAAGCCTGGCATGATGTCTCTGGATGCAGCTGTATCTGGCAGCTGTTGTATGTTGCCATTTTCGTCTCTGGGAAGCTGTGGGTTGTGGCTTGTGATCGAGGTTTACTGATGCTTGTGTATTAGGAAGATACATTTGGTGTTTTAGCCTGGATCCAGGGGAAGGGAGGGTGGATAAAACTGTGATTTGGGATATTTTGGCAGAAAATAGTTTGTTTATACAACTGCTGAGTGAGAGGTGTTATCTCTTGTTGTGGTGGTTTGTTGGGAGTTTTTTTTTTTTATCTGTTTGCTCTCCATTCTTTTCCTGGCTGCTGCCTCACTGAAAGGGAGGGAATTTAAGCTTGAAGTTGCAGTGAAGTGAAGCTTTGCTTCAGCTACATTGCAACCCTCTGGTATGCAGTGCACAGACACACTAACAGAAGCAGATGCTCCCAGGTTGCTATGGTAATGGAGACAGAGTGACGATAATGCTCAATGGCTCTGAGGAGCCTCCGAGATGATTCTCGGTAATGAAGTTTTTGGTTTAAAAAAAAAAAATATATATATATATATATATATATATATATATATATAAAGGGGCTGTTTTAAATCACATGTACACATATTGGTGGTCTCCCAACACTTCATTTAGCTCATTAAGTTGATTCTTGATAAAAAATAAATAAATAATAACAATAAGCACAATTTTATATTTAAAATGTATTTTGGTCCAAACACATTAAGGACATACATAAGAGTGGAAGTCTGAATTATTGTGAAAGACTCTGTATCTTATATAGACCTATATAATTATTAAAATAATGACTATAAGATATTTATGACAATATTAACTAACAGAATGAAAATACCACTATCCAAAACAATAAATAATGATCAAACTGGGTTTATATATCATAGACATGCACATGACAATATTAAAAGGATAATTTGTCTTATAGGGTATGTTAATAAAGAAACACTCATAACTGGCTTAGATATAGAGAAAGCATTTGATTCCCTTAATTGGGACTATTTATTCAAAATCCTAATGCTATTTGAATTTCCTGCATCCTTTGTTCATCTCCTAAAGAATATATATATATACAAATAATTTAGCGTATGTCAAGTTAGATCCTTTTACCTCTGAATCTATACATATAACAAAAGGCACTAAACAAGGATGTCCCATGTCACCAAATCTATTTGCTCTGCCTATTAAAATATTGGTAGATTCAATTCATAACAATATAAAAACCAAAGGAATAAATGTTTATGAACAATACAATTCTAAAGTAATGCTATTTGCTGATG
This sequence comes from Protopterus annectens, assembly GCF_019279795.1. Lineage (NCBI taxonomy): Eukaryota > Metazoa > Chordata > Ceratodontiformes > Protopteridae > Protopterus > Protopterus annectens. Next base: position 1,123,999,110 of record NC_056746.1, read on the forward strand.
ACATATTACTAATATTATCTAATACAAAAGAGACATTAGAAGAATTAGATATATTAATTGACAAATTTCACATGACCTCATGACTCCATTTCAGTAAATCAAAATTAAAATGTTTATTTTTAAATAAAAAAGAGAACTGCAGACTAAGGGGGAATCACATCATAGGGAAACAAAAATCTACCTTAAAATATATAGGAATTGAGTTATGCAAGGATAATAATGAATTAGTCTCAAAAACTACAATAACATCATCAATACAATTAAAATCTCTGTGGAAAAATAGAACAAAATAATATTAACATTTGAAGATAGACTACAGTTAATAAAAATGGTTTCGCTGCCCAAGATCCTATATATAGCCTCGGCAATACAACTGTTGCCAGAACGGAATATACTTAAAGAAATAAGTTCATGCCTAATAACATTTTTATGGTTTCCCAAAAGAAACAGAATAGCTTTACTATATCATATTAGACCATGGAAACATGGAGGATTGAACTTTCCTGATATAGAAGCATATATAAAAGCATCAATATCTAAAACAATATCAGATTGGATAAGTCCAAATTACTCTGCAAATTGGAAAGACTTACTAACTGTAATATCAATAAATGAATTTGATTTACAAAAAAAATTCAAATAACAGATAAAAACAATTTGTCATGGCACATACTATAGTATTAGTATGCAATATAACATAACTAAACCCACTAAAACTTGTGTGATTAATTATTATATTGACTCATTTAAGAAAATTATTAATGCAAATATAGATTTAAAAATCTGGTTTGATCTTTTAACACCATTTATAGTCACAAAGAACTGTCCACATAAAATATATAGAAAAATTATTAATTCCTTGGAACAGAAAGGATTTGTTTGTTGGCTCCAATGTATCAAAGAACTAACAGTTTTAGATATGCAAGAAATAAAAACAACATACACAATTCCACAACAGGACTGGCTAACTTTACAGAGTATTCTGTCATATTTGCAAGATTTATGTAGAATAATTAACAATTCTTCATTTAAAGAAATACCTAAATTTATTATATATATATGTATATGAAATCATATATAATGACTTGGGAAACAGTATTTCAAAATTTTACAAAATATTGATAAATTATAAAACAACACTCAAAACCTCATATTGGAAATATATAACAAAAGGACACTCAATGCAGTTAACTGAAGATATTAAAACAAATATCTTATCGATAAAATATGCATTCTTTACACAATATTGGAAAGTTTTTAATTGGAAATGCTTGCACAGAGCATTCTTAACCCCAGACAGAATCAGTAAAATTATCCCTTCTATAAAAGGAATATGTTGAAGATGTGAGCAAGTACACAATGCAGACTGGAACCACATTTTCTTTGATTGTGTTAAAATTAAGCCATTTTGGAATGGTATTAATAACTTTCTACAAGTTTTATTTAAATAATCATTTTATTTGACTAAAGCTCTTATATTATTAAATGTGAACCAAGATCCTCATTTGAATAGGTCAAACATGTGTCTAGTATGGACTATACTTGCAATTTCAAGGAAGTGTATAACAAGAAGAGGGAACACAAACAATACCAACTTTTGGAAGACACCTACAGCCTACTGAAGACCACAGCATTATTGGAAATTAAAATTAAAGAACTAAGAATTTATCCAAAGCCATTTATCAACAACCCTTGGGGAAAAGTCTTATTGTTGATTGATGCTAGGTTGTAATACAATAATTGATCAGGCACTCTAGTAATGGATTGGACATGCTTATAAAGTAACTGTATACATTAAGATCTGTTATAGTGTCAGGCTAATGTAAATAGTGTACATAGTTATTTAAGATGTTATGTATAAATACTATGGAATTCATTAAAATGTATTTGAAAAATAAAAAAAAAATTGAGGGAAAAGAAGACATTACTAGAAAATGGAAATCAAAGTCTAAACCAGCTTTATTAGAAGTAGCAAAAATAGTAACAGAGATAAAACAACTGAAGATGGAATCTTTAGAAAAGGGTAGGACAAAATTACATACGAAAAAATAGGAACTGTGAGATCAATACATGATGAGAAGGAGCAAGGTTTAAATGAATTTTAAAGGTTTTATACAGACTTCTCAGTTGTGACATCTGTCTGGCATACAAAGCAATCTCAGACCCTGCCTTGATGGGACTGATGCATATCCACAAGTCAAACTCCACTAGAGTAACCTGCACCCATGACCTTAGCCTGGTCTGTGACATCAATAGGACTTGTTGGCAGGACAGATTTGTGTCTGAGAGACTCCCCCATCTGTGGAATATACTCCTTGTCCACATCAAGCAGAGTGCCTCATTATCCCTTTTTAAGTGCAACCTGTATAACTGGATGGGAAACAGAAAATGTACCCCCTGGGATTCCACTAGTGTCCCTTCTGGACAGGTGCTTTTGATGCTGACATGTCTAAATATAAGCTAAACTTTTGGCTAGGCTTAAAAGGGCCTCAGGGCCTATAGCCTAGTAACTTCCTATGATCCTATGATCCAATGAAAAGAAGGCAGGATTTGAATGAGCTATGTAATGATCGACTAACAATGACTGGATATATTAAAAGTGATGTATAATGTTTGCAGCTACAGTTGTGTTTGCACAGTTTGGAATGTATAATGTTTGCAAAACTGAGATTGTGTCACTATGGTTTACTTTCATTTATATAAATATAACATTGTCATACATGATAATTTAATAAAGATGATTCTTGTTTACAAAAGGAACAGGAGGTACTCCCTTGCAGTTCCCTATAAATCTCAGTCAGAACCCCCTCACTTCTGGAAACTTTAATAAATTATGGCCCCTGTGAATTCTTCAGAATTGCCAACAGTGGCATAGGTTGCTCAATTTTTCAAGAAATTCAAACTTCTCCAACATACTTTGAATTAAGAAATAAATGCCTTAACCCATAACTTTCACCTTGTCCTGTTATTTTTCTTTTATTCTCCCTTTACAACCTAGCATCTAAACTTTAGGTCTCTTAATATTAATTAATACTTTAACCTAAACAGTATATGGAGTCTCCTGAAGGTATACAGACATCATAACCTACTTACTACCATATCACAGCAAATATATGAATAAAAATCCTTGGCATTATATGTATATAATTAGAAAACTGATACAGCCTTGTTTCAAATAAAGCATAGTCAGCAAAGAACTTAAGCCATATAAACTTAAGTCCTTTGAAGATGTGTTTTTGCTGCAAAATTAACTTTCTGCCTTTAATGCATGCCGCATTTAAAAATGGGAAAATATTCTTCTCCTGCCAATCATCTTTGTATTTTCCCCTTATTGCTTTTCATTGACCACACCTCCAGAATGTTGTATCATTGGAATATTGGTTGTCTCCTCACAGTCATTCTTGGTTGTACCAGTCATATACTTTACCTCATAATCTTGATGTCACTCCAACGCTTCCTGTGCATCAATAAAAGTTTTGATCATTACTGGAAAAGAGGATCATGAAAAGAAAAGCAAGGTATAGTAACCTGAATTTTTTATTTTTGTCAGCCAGCATTATTACATAGCCACCAAAAAGCAAGTTCATTGATGGAGTTCATGCACTGAGAAGTCATTTTCATTTCATTGCTTGTTATATATTTATTTTCAAAAAAGATTGATTTTTTTTTTCAGTTTTGTAAATTTTACTAAGTCTTCGAGAGAAAATATTTAGTTGATATACAAAAACGCCTCAGATCTCAGTAAAATAAGTTAAGGATGCTGGGCTGCTACCTCATGCCCAACCAAAATATTGGTATGTTCTTTCAGTTTTCATATTATTCAAGTGCAAGCCAGTCCATATTTTCAATTGGTACTTCATAAATGCAACACAATCTGTTTGCTCTTCTTTCCCTTCCACTCCAAGTAAAGGTATACTTTTTTCTCTGAGCCTTATTTTCTTGATCAGCCTGCTTGTCTTCAAACAAGTCTAGCTTTGCCAAAAGGTTAATAAATTCCTAATTATTTAGTCATCTTCACTGTCTTTTTTGATTGCGTTTTCTATGAAGTCATCCAATTTAAAATTAACCTTTTGGCTTTCAGCCAAAATTTTATTTAGCATACCTTTAAAATGTCTTTCACCTCTGTAACACCCCAACATTCATTAAGGATTGCTGTCCCTTCCTTTAGTCTGCTGGATGATTAACAGGTGCACCTAGTATCTCAGCTGCCTTTACTCCCATTACTTGAGTTTTTTTTTTAAATTCTCTTGCATGTTTTCTACATGACTACCAAACAAGCTGCCATTCTGAAACTCATTGTTGTTTTCTGAGGTAATCATCAGCTTTTACTCATTTTTAAACTTTTCATGAGATACAACAGAGAGGGTATATCTATAGGAGGCCAACTTAAATTATCTAAAATGCCATTTGCCTGAAGCACAAAATGCTGATAAACCTAAAACCAATCAATGTTTTTCACAACAGATCATTACTGATGTGACTTCTAAGTCTGGACAGACAGTGATTCCATTTTTGGGAAGATTTTTCCCTTCTCTGATTTGGTGTAACCATGGGGTTGGTATACATATATATGTTAGGCAGTGTACGGGGATGGCCCACATCAGTGAATGCAAGGGGCTTGCTTCCCTACAGAAAACCCTTAAACTTAATTTTTTCACCCTTTTCTGTTTTCAGTATTCTGATGCTCTGAGTTTTGTCATTACATGTATCGTAGAGCCAACAGAGGGGCAGCCATCTTTTCAGAACACTACCAGAAATGGCACTTTAATTTACTTTAATAGATGATACAGTGTGCTAGTGTGAACATATTTATGTGAAATTGAACAAACAGCTCTATTTTATTTTTCTTTAAGAATACCCTGCATCAAATCCTAAGGCAAGTGAAGAAATACTGCAAAACTATTTAATGTAACAGGAAAGCTAGTGTATTTTTTTCTGCCTCTATAGCATGGTTAGTAGTGACTAAAGATAGGTCTTCAACATTTAAATCCATTATAGTTATTGTATATTTGTCACCAGACTTGACTATACTTTTAAGTTAAGAATCTTTTAGCAGGATTTGTGGTTTACCACTCCTCTCCAGGCACACAGAAGCACACACACACACACACACACACACACACACACACACACACACACACACACACACACACACACACACACACACACACACACACACACACACACACATACACACCCACAACATTATCCCAAATAAAAGCAAATCAGCTAAAATACATACATTCCAAGTTTTTTCAGCATACATAGTTTTCTTAACCAATGAACATAGAGGCTGAAGAGCAAATAGTTTTCCTATGGTTTGTTGGCAGTCATAAGGCCAAAACTGTTCACTTTGTTTTCTATTGGTTCCACTGTGAAATGTTGACTTCCTGAAAGTTAACACTTCAACAGAATGAAAGAAAAAATGCCCTAAAACCAAAAGGGTAAAAACTTCCTTTTTCTTGTTTTTTTGCAGGTGGTGCAAGCCCCTATGCACCCCTTGATTTCAGTGGCAAGCCCTCCACCAAACCCAGAGCTTATATATATATATATATATACAAACTCAAGAGCTGTACCAACTTGAAGAAGGGAGAAATCTCTCTAGGAAGTGAATCATTGCCAATTAATAACTAACTGGCAAAGATTTTATATGAAGAAAAGCTTTCAGTGTTATGCCATTCAACTTCTTTTTCTGAGAGCTAGTGAAGCTTGGGGAATTTCTCCTTGAAAATGTGCAGAGAAGCCACTTCTCTGGCATTGATGTCTGAATGCACCAAGTTTCTTTTTTTTTTCCCACGTGTAGTAATGTTTTTTGTCAAGAGCACATGACTGAGAAGAAAAAAAGAGGTGATTTTTTTTAAATGTTCCCTCTTCTTTAAGTTTGTGTGACAATGGATATAGTGTATTAAGTAATTGGTGAGATGTGGGTAGAACTTTTACATTGAAGGGTACAGGAGGTGGACCCTCCTCATAAAAATTTATCATTTTTAAATCTGATATAATGTTTTATGATACAAGTTCATGTGTGCTTGATGTGTTTTTGTGTGTGTGTGTGTGTGTGTGTGTGTGTGTGTGTGTGTGTGTGTGTGTGTGTGTGTGTGTGTGTGTGTGTGTGTGTGTGTGTGTGTGTGTGTGTGTGTGTGTGTATGTGTGTGAGTGTGTGTGCATGCACGTGTGTGTGTGTGTGTGTGTGTGTGTGTGTGTGTGTGTGTGTATGTGTGTGTGTGCAGGCACGTGTGTGTGTGTGTGTGTGTGTGTGTGTGTGTGTGTGTGTGTGTGTGTGTGTGTGTGTATGTTATTAATGTTTTACTTGTGTTATTTTGGGGAACAGTGTTTACACATCATTATAAATTTCAACAAACTACCAAATCACTTTACACTTGTGAGTAAAAAGTTAAATCATACTTTATATTAAAACTCTTATTTCGTTAGCCCTTATTATGATTTTTAGAACAAAGTAGGGGAGTAAAAAAATATACATAAAACACATAAAGTCTCTCAGTAATGATAAAGCAAAATCCTTGTGAAAGAATAGCTCATTAGAGAAAAAAAAGCATTATACTAACTTGCAATGAATGCCTGGTAGACAAGAATGGAATTGAAAATAGTCATCTGTGTGAAAGAAAAGAAATACATAAAATGACTGCTTGTTCTGAAATATGTTGTTAAAAACTTAAAGCTTGTCATTTTTCTGGGTAATCTGTCAGTGTAATGTATTTGCAGAATAAAATAATAGCTTTAGAGCAAAAATCATTACATTTTCTGAATAGCATTCTGCAGTTTATGACAACAAAGATGATTTCCATGAGAAATAATATATTTCTCTGGTATTGCACATGGATGTTAAGTTTCAGATATATTGCAGTTTTCTTTTGCATTTCTAGAGAATCTTGAGATAACAAAAATGGAAGATGAAATAATAATTGAAAGATCAGTCAGAATGCAGACTCCAATGTTTGTTTATCATTGTCTTCCATAGACTTCTCCTACTAGATTGGCAACATGTCAGGGAAAATATTGGATTGAAATCATTAAGAATCCCTGATGTGAAATTACAGATGACTGTATTCATGATCTTTGCAGATAACGAAAAAAATAAAACATTTTTAACAAGGGTTAATTTAACACAACTATTCAAAATATGTTAGCAGAACAATATGCAGTGCTGCTTATTCTGTTCTGATATTGTTGTCAACTGTTTTCATCTTTGGAAGAAGACATTTGATGAAGTCTTTGTTAACCTTTCAGGATTTTAAAGTAAAAAAGAACTAATATGAAATGAACAAATCTCATCTTCAGGTCCTTACAGAAAAAATAGCAGTTAGCTTTTTTTCATTATTGAAACAGAAAGATGCTAACTAAACAATACAATTTCTACAAGCAAAATTCTATATAATAAATAAACAGTATCAGAATTGTCAAAACATCTCTATTAAACATACTTATCATTTATTTAGCCTTTTACTGAAAAAAAGCATTTCTGGACAATAGCTGAATGAAGAAATTAAATATCAGCCTTTTATGTAAAAAAAGGCTCAGACATAATTAAAATATATGTGCTGATATAATTTATATTATTGTATTTCATAGCCTAACCTATATGATTAATGTTTCAGCTTTATTTCTGCAGATTCTTAACCCTGGCAGTCTTCACATCGTTCTGTTAACAACAAATCAGTTCTCCTACCACACACACACACACACACACACACACACACACACACACACACACACACACACACACACACACACACACACACAGTCTGTTTACTTATACATACTCCCTGATCTCTGCAACCTTTATTCGTCCTCTTTGTTTAGGTAGTGCCTTCTCTCTGCACACCTCACATCTTCTCTGTTTACTTACGTATAGTTCACTACCTAGTAGTTTTCCACATCTTTCTTATTTGCTTCAGTAGATCTCTACCACTGAAAGTCTGGATGCCTTTTTGTTTACTTTTGCAGATCAATACACTTGATAGTTCCCCACACTTCTCTTTTTTTCTTCTATAGACCCCTATATTTGGCAGTACTTATATCTGCTCATTTCTCATTTGCAGATCTCCACTTGACTGTCTCCACATACTGTCTACCATAGGTTCTACTCCTCCCCTAAAAAAATTACCATAATCAGCTATAATACAACCAGATTTTACTGCACAAATCATGGCAGGTATACACCATTATTCTCATCAGAATCAACATCATTTCTGATTGTAATTGTTTCAACTATCGAATCCCGACCAGGTACTTACTGACCTGCAATAATCTGAAGCATTTCATATCTGCTAACTCTCCCTGTTTCCTACCAGTATGGACTATTCCAATTATCTAAGGTCTTGACAGATTCATCATCTTACACAATCAGTGAGAGCTAAAAGGTGCATTGAACATACTTAACATTTTATGGGGGCATCCATCTGGCATAGTCATACTTCATAAACTAGTGGAATCATTTTTTTGTCCACTATCAAACACCATGATTTCATCAAATGCTCACAGCCTTTGGAAAAATATCAGTACAACCTTTCCCATGCTTTTATATTTAAAAGAGGTGCCAGAAACTCTCTAGCGGTGCCTGTGGTCTTTGCATCCTAGCCTATTATCTTTCATTCCCCCTTCAGATATATCATGGCTTGTAACTTAGGGAGCAGAGAAAGACATTTTACATAATCAGGCTTTGTTCAAAAGAGGCTTACTTTGGCTGTGCTTCAAGTTTTATTTCATTCAACCTGCTCCACACTTTCATGTTCTACTCCAGCTCCTTTAGGAACTGACTGATCCTGAATCCCTCCCTGTTATCGAGAATCAGAGACTTAATACCACTCAGCTTACTGCAGGAAGGGAAGGAGGGGTCAGGACAAAGGACTGTGTTCCCAAACTCTACTTATCCTCAGTTCTCCCCTCCCAAAGACCCATAGCATAATTAGGTACAATGCAATGCAACTAGATTTTATTAAACCAATAATGGCCTGTTCATAATTACTTATTTATGGCATCTCTTTTATATTCATTACACATTTTCTCATAACATTAATTTTATTCATTTTTTTTTTATTTACATTTTTTATTGGGATAGTACACTGATCACAAATGACCATTTGCAGGCACAGCTTGGGTGAATTTCACAAGCAATATTACAGAAGTTCATTCACACATCAGATAATGACAGTACAAATGAAGTATCAGTGACAAATTAAATGATAAGAAAGTATTATTAACACTGTAGAAACAAAGGAGGGATTTTTAATTAGTAAGTATGCAAAGTCAAATGTCTGTGAGAATGAAGGAAGGCAGGTGAGATGAAGTACGTGTATGGGGGTAATTAGGTGATATATCTAGTAGTAAAGCACTTGTAGTCTGAATTTTGTTGGTTGCATTTTTTGAGTTGTGCTCTGAAACAGGGAAAAGAAGAACTATTTAGGTAATCTGGCTAGGATAGTCAAAGTCTGAACTGCAGAATGGAGAAGGAGTAGTCAGCACAGTGAAGCTTGGTTTGTGGAGTCTAGAGAGAGGGAGTCCTTTGGCAGATGCTGCAGAGGTTGTATAGGGTAGGTATTTTTTTTTTCCAATAAACAGTGCAGTTTTGCAGGTTTCAAGGGTTGGTTCCATGGGTGTAGGAGGTGCCAGAAACCCTGCCAAAGAGGTGTGGAATCTTGAGTTGATGTAGCCAGGTGGTTGGTTTGGCATTCCCGGGCCCCTTCTATGAGGAAGGCATATGGTAGGGCTCTTTTTGATTTTAATCAGTATATTTTGCAGCTGCCAGAAGAGAAAGGGGGATGGTCGGAGGAATTACTATTGCGATATGTAGCTGGTGCTTGGGGGCTAGGCAAGGCTTTGCAGACAGTTAAGGTGGGTTTGGCTGCAATTAGCATTTTTGCTAAGGTAGCGGGGTTGCAGGATTTCACTAAGTCTTGGACATTAGGGCGTATGTTGAGGGGTTGGGGGAGAGTGGTGGTAAAACGTACGCTTATGAGGGTTATATTGAAAGTTTTGTTGAAAGGGTTAGGTTTGATACAAGGGGGGATCTTTGGATTACTTTATGTGGGGTGTGTTATGTACATGGTTATATTTTGGCGCTTTTTATATTTCGGAGTTGTTAGGCTCATTATATTGGAAGGATGTCATTATAGGTGAGGGCGAGGTTACTATTGCATTAAGGAGGAGTAAGACAGATCAGTTGCACAGGGGATGTGTGATGGTGCTTAAAACTGACAAGAATCATTGCATTTGTCCAGTATTGTGGGCAAAGGAATTTGTGAGGAGGTGAAAGGGGAGTGTGGATCAGTTAATTTTTTGTTCAATGGATGGGAAGGTGGTGTCGAGTAGCAGATTCATAACTTTGGTGAGGAGGGTTTTACATTGCATGGGATTTCCGGCGGAGAGGTTTGCAGCTCACTCGTTCAGAATAGGTAGGGCCTCAGATTTAGCTAGAGAGGGTAGTTCCATTGAATTGATTAAAAGAGTGGGGAGGTGGTCTTCAAATGCATTTTTGTCTTATATTAGATAAGTTGTGGTCTGATTATTAAGTTTCTCTTCTTTTCTTTTAGGGAAGCAAATTATCATCCTGGGGCATTTGTATATCCACTGGGCAGAGAAGCATGCTTTAGTTAGGGATGATGGGGAAAATTTGGGTTTATCACATTTAGGGTGGTCAGTGACTTGGCATGGTCTTAGGGGTCTTGTGTGGGATGGATTTTTGCATGGCTTTGAGAGGGCTAAACTGAAAGTGGGTTGTTCTTGTATACTAGTCATTCATTTGGGGGGCAATGACTTGGGCATTGTTTCCAAAAAAACAATTAGTGGACATTATTCTGCAGGATTTGTTGAGATTCCAGTTGTTGCACCCGGGTATGGAAATTGTGTGGTCAGAGTTGGTTCCTCGTTTGTGTTGGAGGGCTGTGTATAGTTATAGGTGATTGAAAGGGTCAGAAGGCTTGTCAATCAAAGGCTGGCTAGGCAGTTAAGAATTTTGGGGATGCATACCATTGACCGGGTCTATATTATATCATTGAATGCTTAAAAAAGCGAACGCTGATTGATCGACCTAATTTAAGCGAAAGCTTACAATCTCAAACTGTCAGATCCAAAACACATACACACAACACAAGCACACCAAAACAAACAGAAATCCACACACATACACCTAAAATCTGATACCTAACCCTACACTAAACTATGCACACACCACTAACTACCCACTTACCTTAACCCAAACCCTAACCCTAAGGTCCGTCACTATCGCACACTCACCTCACTCGCTCCCTAACCCTAACTCACTTAAATCTGCCCTAAACCTCATGTCCACTCAATCGCACACACACCTAACCCGAGCCCTAACCCTAACTCACCTAAATCACCCTAACACTCACATCCACACAATCGCACACTTACCTGAATCCGACCGGTAACTTTCCACCATAACACTGAAAATACTGAAGCAACAGAAACGGACAACCGAATTCTTTCCCTAGGAAAAAATTCGAGTTTCTGCTGCTTCGATATTTTGCAGTTTCGCAAAAATAAGTTTGATCAATCAGCGTTTGCTTTTTTAAGCGTTCAAGGATATAATATAGACCCCCATTGACCATAGAGATTTTGGGGATGGAAAGGAGTCTTGGTACCGAATGGATGGAGTACACCTTAATGATGTAGGATTAGATCTTTTTAATTTGCATTTGAAGCTCTTTCTAGAGGATATGATTGCGACTAGGGTTTAGGAGGGGGAACAGTCTGGGACCAGGCTGGTGGTAGAGAAGTCCTCTTCTGTTCCCCCTCTAAAGAAGGTGGTTATTGGTTAATGGTTTGGTATGGAGGTGAGTAGGTACGCTGCCTCTTTATGTGGTGACTAGGTAGGCTGCCCCAGTGGAGGAGGTATCAGGGTGAGTAGGTACGCTGCCCTGAGGTAAATTCATCCAGGGTGAGTGGTGACACTGCCCTGAGATCATTGTTGCTGAGGAAGATAACTAATGTTTTTGTGTGTATAAGTTCATTGTATAATAGAGTTTAATAAAGGTCGTCAAATGTATTTATGTGTTTGGTGTGATTATTTAAAGGGGGGACATGACAAATGTAGCTTGGGACAAACTAAGCTGTCCCGGTCCCACGAATAAGGGTAAAGGGGTGTGGTGAGGGTATAGAGGTAGGAATTAAGGTGAGGAGTTGTAGTTGGATAGGACAGTGGGATTGTGGTGGTGAAAGGGTTAAAGAGAGAGGGAGATGTGAAAGGAAGTGAGGTAGGGGAAGGAGGGACTTCTGACAGGATTAAGTGTTAGGGATTAAAGGAAGTAGGCACATTTGGTGTGAGTTGGTGGCCCTCCCACCCTCCCTTTTCTGTGTATGGATGGAAGATGTGGGCAATTTGAGGCGGAGAAGAGGAACATGATTGTCATCTTCTGTTTCCCCTCTAAAGAAAGTGGTTATTGGTTAATGGTTTGGTATGGAGGTGAGGTGAGTATGTACACTGCCTCTTTATGTGGGTGAGTAGGTACGCTGCCCTGGTGGAGGAGGTATCAGGGTGTGTAGGTACGGTGCACTGAGGTAAATTCATCCAGGGTGAGTGGTGATGCTGCCCTGAGATCATCGTTGCTGAGGAAGATGACTAATGTTGTTTTTGTGTGTATAAGTTCATTGTATAATAGAGTTTAATAAAGGTCGTCAAATGACTTTATGTGTTTGGTGTGGTTATTTAAAGGGGGGACAGGTCAAATGAAGTATCAGCGCCAAATTAAATCATGAGTAAGTACTATTAACACTGTAGAAACAAAGGAGGGATTTTTAATTAGTAAGTATGCAAAGTCAAATGTCTGTGAGAATGATGGAAGGCAGGTGAGATGAAGTATGTGTATGGGGGTAATTAGGTGATATATCTAGTAGTAAAGCACTTGCAGTCTTAATTTTGCTGGTTGCATTTTTTGAGTTGTGCTCTGAAACAGAGAAAAGAAGAACTATTTAGGTAATCTGGCTAGGATAGCCAAATTTTGAAATGCAGAATGGAGAAGGAGTAGTCAGCACAGTGAAGCTTGGTTTTTGGAGTCTAGAGAGAGGGAGTACTTTGGGAGATGCTGCAGAGGTTGTATAGTGTAGGTAGTTTTTTTTTTTCCAATAAACATCTTTATTAAATTATCATGTATGACTTAGGCAATCTTACATTTATATAAATGAAAAACAAACAACATTGACACCACTTTAGTTGCAAACATTATAAATCACAGACACCATTGAAACAACTGTTGTATAGGGTAGTTTTACTTTGATATTTGGCAGTATGAGACAGGAAAGCACCTGACTGAATATGTATGAAAAGGAGAGATCCTAGGAATAGATCAGCTCTGTAGGTGACTGGGAGCCACCTGGCTTTGGAGAGGGTGGTGCAGTGGTATTCTTGAGGGAGTAGAGTTCGGAGTGAACCATGAGATTTTGTTTTCAATAGACTACATGGGTTTAAGTTCCTTTTAGAGTTTGCAGCTATGAATGGGAAGCTGTACTCTAGTTGTGCTAGGAGGACTCCCTTGTCTATTGCTGCTCTTGCTGGAATGGAGAGAAAAGAGAATTTCCAGGACCAGAATTAAAGGGAGTTACCTATTTCCTGGTGTTTTCTATCTATGTGGATATGGAAATTTACTGACTGGTTCAGCCATCTACCTGGGTATTTAAAGGTCAGGGCTGTTTCTATTTGGGTACCACTGAGATCTGTGATGTTGGCATTTTTATGATATTTTTCATCTTTTGTGATGCTTGAAATATCATGCTTTTTGTTTTGGAGGGATTTAGAAGTAGTTTATGGTCGATTTGCGAGGAGTTAAGTGAGTGGAGGTCTCTTTGGAGCAGAGTTTGACTAGCTATATGTGAGGAGCTAGATCAAATAATAACCATGTCACCTGTGTAAAAAGTAGTATCTAGATTTAGAATGTCAGAGGGTAGTTTCTAATAAAGATCGTGCATAATAGTGTGTTATGTGTGGAACCTGGGGGCACTCTTCTAGTCAGGATGGGTTTGAAGAGCCAGGCATGAGCCTATATTGACTATAAAATGCCTATTTGTTAGAAAGTTAATAGTGCTTGTGCTAACTCCAATAGCTAGAAGGGAATGATGGCTAAGTGGAGGTCAGTAAGTTCAGATGCTTTGGCAAGGTGAATGAAGTGTACTCCTGATAGGTTTTCTTTATCTATGTTGCAAAGGATCTCATCTATAAGAGACCATAGTGCAGGTTTAAAAAAATCCATGTTGCATTAAGAGTGAGGAGGTGATACTGTTGGACAGAAGTAGATAGCTGGTTGCAGATTATTTTTCTAAGTGCAGGGAGGATGGAGTCAGGAGGAAAGTGAAAGGCATTCTTTTGCTGAAGTTGTTTAGGACGGGGTTAAATGAGAGCTGTTTTCTATAAATCTGATACTAAGTTTTGGTTAAATTAAATTTAATAAATGTAGAGAAGAGGTGTGGCAAATAAGTCTTTGCAGAGAGAGAGAAAGAGAAAAAGAGAGACAAAGAGAGATAAACTAGGGGAGTAGGTTGCCTGAACCACGGGGAGCATCTCAGGGTATGTTTTGCTAGTAATCCAAGTCGGTAGCTCAGAAAGAGAAAACGAGAACTGAACCGATGGTTCAAAACAAGCAATTTAAAACTTTTTTGGCGCCCAAAAACCTTACAGAATTTAAAGACACAGAAGTATTAATAACAATTACAATTACAATTGCTGGACTACTAGATGTAGTTAATATCACAATTTTCCTAACGTTACAGATGACATCAAGTAGACAAATGCATAATTAAATGAATGAAATGTCTATAACATATAATAAATATGTACAATAAATGTATATTGAAATATAAAAATATAAAAAATGGATAATTTGTGAAATTTCAGTTCTGATGAAGCCCAGATATGCTGGGTGAAAGTGCTTAACTGATTTTCGTTTGTACATTAATTGATTTTTGTTTATATATTTATAGCACTTGCTGCTTTCAGTTTTAAATAGCTTTAATAAATCGAAGATTTATTTAATCGCCTTGTCCTTGCCAGCTGTTATTTGTTCCAACGGAGTGACGGCACTTATTGGTATACTCGTTTTCTCTTTCTATGTTTTGCTAGTAGAGGTTCAAGATCTTTGAGAAGGATTTTCTTAGAACAGAATGTTAGGAAAGAAAGGTGGGAGGAGCTGGGTTATGCGGGTGTGTGTGTTGAAGAGGTAGATGTACTTGTGAGGTGGCTGAGCTCCTTCAGAAAGTGAAAAGTTGAGAGTGATCCTTGGGAGGTCTGAATGGTGATGGGAGGAGCTGGATCTGTGACTCTCCAGCCAGTGAGAATATTTACTTCATGCCAGAAGTGCCATGTGCCTAGTAAGGACAGTCATTTGAGTTTAAAGTGTTTGGTTTTGTGCCTGAGTAGGGCTTGTTTCAAATATTATGTATTAGTATTTTTCAATACATCAATTATATGTTTCTGTAATGCATTTTAAATTCCACGTTATCAAACAACATTATCTTAGTCACAATTGTATTTTGTGTTCTAAATAATGTTAGCTATCAGACCCCTAACAGACTTTAGCCATAATGCCTGAAGCTCCTACAACTACTTTGATCATTTACCACAAGAAAGACAAAAAGAAACTCCAGTTACTAACAATAAAACACTGCAGAGACTAGGAACACAAACGACACTTTAATAGAAAAAAAAAACAGTAAAGTGAAGCGCTTTCCATCTGGTAGATTCACTGGACTTCATCAGACAACCATTTAAAATAAATTTACAATTTAAAATCCAAAAAACGGTTCATGCGCAGTACATCAGAACTGCCGCAGAATACTGGACAGCTGCAGAAGGGCAGCAAGAAGGCATTATACAATGCCATTATTTAAGAAAAGTAAGCATTTTTTTCTTAAATAATGTCATTGTATAATAGCAATAACCCACTTTTGGGTGTGAGTAATGCTGGATTTACCCACAGTTGTCTTTGTTTGGCCACTTGAGCTTCGCCCTCGTGACAAAACCACACCAGCAGTGGGTAAATCCAGCATTACACACACCCAGGCATGGGTTATTGCTTAATTATACACCTGTTCTACTAAACAAAATCCATCCCTCACATTCTTCATACTGCCCTTTTTGTCCAATACTGTTAGCAGACACCCTTCATGTTTTCTGGAGCTGCAAAAATGTATATAAATTGTGGTGTTCATTAAGAACTAAACTGGAGAAAAATAGGATACATTAAAGCAACTCTTTCATGAGAAACTACAATCCTTCATGTAATTCCTGAGAATTTCACCTATTTGCATAAACATATCATAATTACAATGTCTGCATTATTAAAATTTTATATTGCCAAAAACTGGTTGGACAGGTATAAAGTTAAATGGAAAAATTTCAGAAATATGGCTACTAAATAGATCTTACTACATAAATTAGTTACAAAAAAAATCAAAAGAAACTCTTATATTATCAGAAATATTGGAGCTCTCTTCTGGATACTATTACTTAAAGAGTATATACATTGTTCCAAATAAATTTGAAGGCAAAATATAAAATAAAGGATACTTGCTTATTCAATTCTTAATTTTAAATCCTCCCCAATCTTCCATTTCAGTTTAAACTAAACTTAGGGTGACATAAAGTTGTAAATATTGTAAATAATTAGTCCTTTCTTCTAATTTTTTTCTTGTGATTTGTAACCCTGTTAATCTGCTCTTTAAATGGGTGTATATTCTACATAACTTCCAGTGATACTAATGCAAGCTTAAAACTGTTCTTAATAATAGTTTTTGTTTAAATGCTACTTTGCATCTGGATGTACACTCTAAACTTAATATAGTTTTCTAGCGTAAGCAATACTCGAGTTGTTGTTATGTGTGTATTATCTTTCAAAAATAAACATCATATTTGAAAGAAAAAAAATGTCTGGTAACATGCACCATATTATGTCCTTAAAATTAAACAGAGGTACAGTCACTAACTATTATCCATACTTAGTTTATCTACCCATGGTTCCCGGCCTGCATCCCTTTGTCCCTTTTTTAAAATGCATTATGTATCTGTATGTATGTATGTGTTTGTGCATATGTACATAAACACACACACACACACACACACACACACACACACACATATATATATATATATATATATATATATATATATGTATATACATATTTTTTTCTTTTTTTGTATGCTTTCATCTAATGTATTGTATATAGGCAATCAAAGTCCACAAACCACCTACAGAACCTTTATTATTATCGCTGAGGAATGCTCATGTTCCACATGGTCAGTTGTCCACATCATTCTAATAGAATGATCTAGCTTAGAACATTTTAATATGCTGCCTCAAACGATGAATCAGGATGTCCTGTCCCGATGGAAATCCAAACTCCATGCCAGTAGCTGTTCCCAGTTTGCAAATTACTATTTTGTGTGGCAGCCCACTGAACAAGACAAAGCAACCCTGATTCATTCCTATCCCAGGGGAAGCTGCTGTCCCTTCCAAAACTGATTCATATTACATGTTTCCAAACAGATTAACACCTTTTTCTCTTAAATGATGATGCTTCTCCAAGTTTATGGATAAATAGTCCCATCTACCCGAATTCCCAGCTATTTGTGATACAGAAAGACACCAGTGCAAAAGACTGTCAACACTGTCAGTGTTGCCAATGTTCTGTAATTGTAGGAAGCACTACAAAAATCTTGAGGTTGTATTAAAGGCATGACTCAGTGATTGCCACTGCACAGCTATTCTAGACATGTAGCCCAGCCCTCCAAAATCTTGGGTTCTGGCATGAAGGTCTCGAGACATTTCCCCATGAGCTACAATGCCGCAACCAGAAGCCTGAACCACCACTTCCCTGTAGACTGGTATAGTGGAAAAGCAAACTTGCTGTGGTATTAAAAAATCAGCCAGCCACACAGTACACTGCTACGATGCCTAAATGGCTGTATTATAACAACAGAGACAGCCTCGTGTAAATGGATACATGGCCATATTATAACAACAACAGCCTCGCTAGACATGTTCACGTCTAGCGAGGTTGTCTCTGTTGCTATAATACGGCCATGTAACCATTTAGACAAGGCTGTCTCTGTTGTTATTATATGGCCATGTAGCTGTTTAGAGATCGTAGCAGTGTGCTGTGTGGCTGGCTCATTTTTAACACCACAGCGAGTTTGCTTTTCCACCATACCACTCTATGGGTAAGTGGTGATTTGCGTGTCTGGTTACGGTGTTGTAGCTTACTGGGAAATGTTTCGAGACCTTCATGCCGGAACCCAAAAATCTTACTGAGAGTCAAGGGTCTTGTGTAATCTGCAAGCTTTCATTCCTGAAAGGAAAAACACAGGGCTACCAAATGCATCCTGATGGATTGCCTCTCCTTCCTGCCAGCTGTGCACTAACTATTATAACATGTGCCCTCAAAAAGATATATCTGTTGCTGCTCTAGGATTGAAGAAAATTCTCAGAACCCTATTATGTACCTTCCACAAGATCAGTCCCTGTGAATCTTTAACAAAACCTATGTATGACTTGTCTAAACTCCATACTGAGAAGGTGCTAAGTCAGAGCACTGTTGTAAATCCTAACTCTTGAAATCTGCACAGCTGCAAAGAAGGAAAGCTGTCAACAGTACTGTTTAATTTGCCTGGAAAATGCTTTGCAGACACATTTTAATAAGTTTCCCATATTGCAGGCAATATAATTGACAAAGCAAACATTGTACTGTGGTCAAATTTACATAAATATTGTTCAATGCGTATACAAATGATTGACTGAAATACTATCTTCTTACTAGGCAAATCTAAGTCCTACTAAAGTGTGGAAACCATACCTCTCACCTTCTTTGCTCATTTCTAGACAAGCCAAAATAAGAAGGTACAAATGACCAAAAACAAGGAGAATTTTAAATTATTACTTTAATTCACTTAAAAATAATAGAACAACAGGTTTTTCATCACCATACATTTTCTGAAGAATAGGAAGTATGAAACTTTGTCTGGCATTTTTGCCCAAATGCAAAATTCAGTGATTTACCAAATTATCGACACATTTATGAGAAATGGCACAGAAATGTGAGGAAAAAAATCAAGGATGTTCTTCAAAATCAGGGACATTTGAGAGGTATGGTGGAAACAAATACTGTGATGAGTTCTAGGAAGGTAATGTCCTTCAAAATACCTATGTTCTCCTATTCCTACAGCTGGGGCAAGCATTCCACTTTTGTTTAGAAATACCTCCTATGCCAACAGACCCTACCCCATTCTAAAGAGTTCTAAGTCATTCACATCTACCCATTCATCCGGCCATAATGACGTGCCATTGAAATCTTTCAAAATTTCCCTCCATATCTTCAGGCCTTCCTTCACCCCGATGATAATTCACACTGTATGTTGCTTTTCCAACCTAACATTTTAAAAACTTCTAGAAATTCTCATAGAAGTCATTCCTGGACCACTAACCTACATGCAATGTTAAAATTAAAGAGACCAAGCAAAAAACATAATTCCTCTACCCTACATTTGTCCTTGCTAAGGTTGAAATTAATCTACTCATTTAATGACTTCAACTTGTCCTTCAGTAGCATGAATGCTTATATCAATACGTCAACCTTCAACCCCCAGAAAAAAGACTGCTGGCAGTGCCTTCAAACTTCTCCACCACTAATGGTATATGCCTAACTGTACATACAGCTGCTGTAATTTCCTAGTGCCCTTCCAGGTATTATTTTGCCTTCTCAGGTATTAGAAAATCATCTAAGTAATGTACAGTTTCCTGCTCAGATCACCTGTTTCCTAACTTGTATGTAGAGCTGTACTAAACGTCTCAGACATAACAAAGACCACTGCACAGTCCATTGTCATGGCAGTACAAAGAATACTTGTTATCAAAGCACATGCCCAAAAGACAACAGTCTTGATGATGGACTGGAAACAAGCAAATAAACAGGCTCTATGTCCAGCTTTGCCAGACAAGGATCTTGGGCTACTGTAATAGTCTTAATTGGATGATCAATGAAGCATACTGATACTTAGCACTTCCAATATTACCTGTGCACCTCACTATATGATGATCTTCTAGTTCTTAAGGAGGATGTGATGAGCCTCCCATATACACAGTGTGATCCATTCACTCCACCAGCTCTGCTGTTCTCATATGTGCTCTCCTCTGACTCATCCGCTATGCATCCCTCTCGACCTCTTTACCCCTCCATGCTCTACTGCCCCATTCTTGAATTCTGCAACAGTTTCTCTAGCAACTCATTGACCTGTATCATAAATAGCTCTGGTGTTGCAATGCATGTCCTGATGGTAACTAAAGCACATGTCAACACCATGGCATTCCCCCACTATATCTAATACATGCATTACTCATTTCTATTTTTCTTACTAACTTTTAAATTGTTATTCTTATTTTCTTTCTTTAAAATATGACATTTCAGCCCATTTGAGGGTGTTGTAGTTTCCAAGGAATGGAGAAGTTTAGGAATAATAGTGACTCTCCATGCCAAACCTGCTTTCCCATCTGTCAATCCAACTGTTGCGTCCCTTGCTAATGCCCCATCAGTATGGATTTTCTTACCTTTTCCTTGATATTCTACCACCTCCAGTAGACCTCCAGGTGCTTTGACAAATCTATGATATATTACACATATCTGAAATGTCTTCTTTAAGTTCCTTTGATAAATATATCTGGGTACTATAATGCTTGTAAGAAATAATTAATCCATGGATGTGCCACTATGGCCACAAAGAAGGAGGTCCATGCATATCCATTTTTATAATAGCCATTGTAGTATGTCTTCTTTTTAAATTTTTACCTATGAATCATCAGAGCAATTTTTTTTGCCTCCCCATTTATTAAAAATTAAATATTGAAACTGTTGAGCTGAAAAACCTAGAAAAACACACAAGAAAATATTTTTTGCTGGTGGGCAAGCCCTCTGCTTCTCCCAGCACCCTAAACTACACATACTAATTCCACAGTCACATCAATGTGGAGAAAAGGGTACAAATCTTGCCAAAGCTCTCGGCTGGCTCACACAGTACAACACATTGCAATGAAACACACCACGATATTAAATTGTAGAGCTAA
Source organism: Protopterus annectens (assembly GCF_019279795.1). NCBI lineage: Eukaryota > Metazoa > Chordata > Ceratodontiformes > Protopteridae > Protopterus > Protopterus annectens. The sequence goes on from NC_056746.1 coordinate 1,124,020,190, forward strand.
AGCCAATCAACCACCAATACAGTAATCATCTTTGACTACACCCTTTTTAAGTATATTCTGCCATTTTTTATTGTATACCTATATGTATATTATTGCAATGGACAATTATGCATGCTAGTAAACCCCATGTTAACTCAAAACTCTCCTTTAAACCTTTTATTAACACTTTAAGATACCTTACTAACAGGATACAAGGCCCAAGAAATATGTCCTATGTGGACCTACTCAAAACCCTGCCACTTTTCTGTGTATCATACAGGCTGCTCAAAGGTGACATGTCTGGCATACAAGGCATCCTCCGACACAACACTGATGGATTTACTGCACATCAGCAAGTCAGAGAGCCTCAGAACTACTCAGTCTGGAGATCAAAATGTCTTCTGCAACATCAACAGAACAATTTGGACAGGTTTATCTCACAGAGGATACCACTACTCTGGAATCGACTTCCCATACACATAACAAAAGTTCATCCCTGCCCATATTCAAGTCTAACTTAGACCTATGGATAGGAAACAGAAATTTTAACCCTGGACTGCCAGACTGCCCCTGTATTACTAATGGACAGAGGCAGCTCCTAAATGTGTTACCTCCTCCAAGTGTCTCATCAAATTTTCTGTGTTATGATCCCAAGTTATTCTCATTATGGGTAATATATAATTATAAACCACAGGATGTGTAAGGCCAATTTCTAACCAAATGGGACAGGTTATTTCAAGCACAGAAATGGAAACTGACCTGGCTTAAAATGACCCACAAGAGCAGCTAGCCTAGCACTTAACCTATGAACCTGTAACATAAAAATTACATTCAAAGGTGTATTTAGTACAAGCTGGTAGCCAAGCTCTACTCCTGGAATTCTGTGACATCAATCTATCTGTACCTGAAATATCACATACTGAATGATGTAACTGTTAGTGAGATACAGATAAACTTAAGGAAGGCTCCAAAATTGCAACCTCCACGTCCAGATGGAGTAGTTACTTTTGAAAAAAAAACACATTAACTAAGTAAAAACTACTTATATACATACCGTGACATAACACCCAGTGGTAAAACTGTGAGGAAAACCATACCCATATTTAAAAGTGAGCTTGTAAATTATCCTAAGAACTACACCAACCACTGACCTATCTTTTAATCTTCCAACAGCATATAATCAATATACAGGAATGTGCAATGTGTTTGCATGTTCTTTACACTACTAATATGTTACTGTTATTTTATTGGCTGTTTCACTAGGTTATTTTGATAATCTCTGCTTTTGTCACTATTATGTATACATCCTCTATTGTATTTGCATTGTGGAGCTTTTTTCCCCGGGCCTTCACTGAAAATGGGCTATCTTAGCCCAGTGGACTTCCTCGGTCATCAAACTGGAAATAAATAAATAATAAATAAATAAATAACTGATGGGAACAGAGTCCCAGATATCTAGATAAACATTCAGTCATGGCATTAGAACAGAAATAAAATAAAAAAGATTCATATTAAACTTTGGAGAGGAGGCCGAGGTTGGCTGCAACTGTGCAAAACAAAGCCATAATGGAGACTTGTAAAAAATGAATACATGAGTCTTGGTATGGCAACAGATTACAAACACCAGATGACTATTTTCGACACTCTTGGAATATACAGTGCATACAGATGCATAAAATTCATCACATATTGATAAATTATACTGTAATTATTATGAAAAAGTGGCAAACCATGTTGCACTTGAACCATAAAAAAGTCAAATTATTATCCAGGTTGTAAGAATCTAACATGGAACATTCCAGGCTGATTCTTTATCACCATTAGTGTTTTGCCTGGCCCTCAGTCTGTTGAGTTTCTTACTTAAAAGTCTATGCTATGTCTACAGTCTGACTTAAAAAAATTGTCAAAAGACATCTCATTTATTGTTTGTGGACAATCATAAACCATACTGCTCATCTGACACAAAACTGAAAGTTCAGCTACAAGTTGTTAAAACATTTTCAGATGCCAAGAATGTAATTTGGTTTTGACAAATGTACAAAAGCAATTTTTGTAGCAGGAAAATAAATTGAAACTTCAAGAAAATATCAAACTTGGGGGGGATTAATACAAGAGAATTGACACAAGATGGAGTACATAAATATTTTGAATAAATGAATGGTCAGTTATATACTTGCAGAACTCCATGAGTGTGTTTATGCAACTTTGTGTTTTATATGTTTTGCAGCCTTTTCTAAAAATGCAGAACACAAAGGAGATCATAAAGCATGGATGGGAGCCTTGCTTTCTTAGCAATGCTGCTATAGGTGCCAATAGAGATGTAACACAAGTAGCTCTATAGATACAAACACGTTAAATGTGAAGAAATATTGTAATTTGTGACTTACTTCAATTGCATTACATGTTGGTGTGAAACCCACAGAAAAGTACTTGGTTAAGTACAAATTATTACATAAATAAAATCAGTGTATTTTAAAATCCAAAACTCTGAAACCAAATGGATTTAATAAGATTAATTGGAAGCACCTGATTTAATTCATGTTTCATTTTTTTTGTTTGTATTTTTATTGTTAAAAAAACATGCCCTAGGATTCAATAAACTCCGTACAGGAATAGTGCTATTCCTGCATGGAGTGGTTTGTGTCCGTGTAGCCACAGCAGCGCACCTTGCATATTCATGAAGGCGTGCTGCTGTTTAAGCTACACGGACAAGAACCATGAACAAGTGCAGGGGGCATTTCTAAGTAGTGCACGGACCAGGAACACACCTCCTGCACTCAGAAAGTGCCATGCAGCACTTTCTAAACCAGATCTGGCATAATATTAGAGAATTTCTGAAATATTATTTCAGTATTTCAGTGTCTGTGGACATTGAAATGAAATAAATGAATTTCAGTGTGCTCAGACACTGAAATACATATGGGAGCAGGAAACCAATGCAGGGTGTGTGTGACAGGTTTTGTGACACAGCTCCTGCATTGGAAAAGTGCCATAAGACACCTTGTAACCTGCTAAAGTAGGAAATGTGGACAAAGGCAAAAACAATGGAGGGAAGCCCTAAAAAGGGACATGGCTGAAATATTGCCCTCACAAACTTAGAAAGTTGATAGAAAACAGGGTATATATTAGCATGAATCTCTGAAGGATAGAAGCCTGAAAGCCAAATATATGCCATTATTTCCTGACTGCAGTCCTCAATGACTTGTCAGAACACCACAATACTCACTATATAACATAATCATTAATAATATTATATATTTTTTCTAGGCTAATGAATGTTTAAGTGTAGCTAAGCAGGTGTGCCCGTTATGGCCCTCCGCTTATCATAGCTTAAACATCTCATAGGTGATAAATACAAATATACAGCTAAAATTCCCAAGCTGAGAGAGTGTAGTGTTTAGACTCCTGGCTTTACAGGCAGTTGTTCATGGTTTGAGCACCCAGACAGGCAAGTTAGTTTTATATGGGAAAGCCATGTTAAAATTATTTTTTTAACTTAAATTATGTAGCAACTGGCTTTTGTCAACCAGGGTAGTGTAGCTGGTGTAAAATGTAAGTGTGAGTGCATATAACATGTGAAACCACCCATGTATACACAAGTGTCCCATACAGTATAGTCACACCACTTGCCTATGTAAGGAAAGCACATAGAGGGATGCCATGTAAAGTAAATCATATACACTTAATGAATGACGTCAGTATTCTGATATATTTAAAAAATTAAAAGTGAGCAATGGTTAGCAATACTCAGCTATGCTTAGCAGGTGTAACCATTGCTGAGATGTGAATGCTAAGCAGCAGGTAGCTCAGCTAAGTGGATTTGCGCACTGTTAAACGGTGCACAACAACTTCTCCTTTAAGCAGTGTTAAAACCAGCTTAGGGGGTTTGCACACTGCTTAGCAGAGCTTATCCTTTTCAAAATGGTCCAATGACAACATACGGTGGGGATACTGCACTATTTAAATGGCACAGGTGGAATACAGCCATAATCTGTTATAGTTCATCTGTGCAGATACAATGGCTGGTGTAGGAGAGGGAGTGTGCTTTTGGGCACAATGCTGGAGCATTCGGGAGTCCAAAGTCATGGCTGGACTCCTAGTAAAAAAACATGAGGAGAGACTGCTGCTGGGCTACTACCAGGGCTCCCAATAAAAAGTAGAGGTCTGGCACCATCTCACATGTGACCTCACCAGTGCTAATGGCATCTCCAGGACTGGTGACCAGTGGATCCAAGATGGATGGGACCGGAATGCTCCAGTAGTGTGTAAGTATTACTATCAAGTAGTTTGTAGCAAATACTAGCCTGAGAATGTGATAGACAGATATGCATAATGTGTGTTTTTCTCTCCTACAGCTACAGCAGAGAGGGCTATGAATGTCAAAGCCCATGGGGACAGACTGCTGAGGCTGCGCCGACAGGCTGGTGAGTACAAATCTATTTTGCAGTATATTGTTCAAATAGTTAAGAAGGAGTACATTGCTTACTGCTAGTAGGTATACTGTTACTGTGTGAACTGAATAAATAAAAAAAGTTTGACTGACTAATATTGATGTACAATAAAGACCCTTACAAAAAACTGTTATGTTTATTCTGGTATGTTGTTCCAGACATATATAGAATGTATACAGGTTCTTCACAGCAAATATGGCTGTGACAACATACATTAACTGAGGTTTGTCTGTGAACAAGCTGTTAAGGGAAACTGCAGATGGTGTAGCTGTAAAACAAGATATAAATTAAATATGAAATATATACTGCGCTAAGCTCTGAACCCGGAATAGTAATATGTAAAGTATCAAAGTCTTTTCCATGCAGCATTGCCTTGTGTTAACCTTTTCTTTCCAGACTGTAGTAATCCAAAGGAGTAATGCACAGTACAATAACTATCTGTCATGCATGCATCACAGGATTACAAAGACTGTCTAAATAAGAGATAATTAGGCAAAAAACAGTGAAACAAAAAACAGTAATTTTGAAGCAGCTGATTGTGACGAGATATAGCTTAGTTGTTAATTTTGCACATCCACATGCCTGCAAATGACAGCAGGGTAGGTACATACAATATACACTCTTCCTGAATCATACCTCTCAACAGTACAGATATTCATTGAATGTCCAGATATTTGTCTCAGAATGTTGGTCCATTTTACATAAAGTAGTGGTGTCATGGCAAATCAGTGGAAAATCCTTATAGACTGAAGTTAGAAAATAATGATAGACATATAAGTGTCAGACGTCATATCCTTCAGAAAAGCCATGCAAATGCAAAACCTGTTATTTTATCAACTTTCTAAATTTATAAGAGCAATATCTAAAAATTGTCCATATTTATGGGCCTTTGTCCCACTCTTATGTATGGATTTGTCCAGATGTCATGCTCTAAGAGGTTGAGAGGTTTGTTCCCGATACATGTCTCTCAAGTGTCATGCTGTCATGGCTAGTGGTCACTGCTGCAAATAATCCTGGACACAGATAGGAAACCAAGTTGATGTATGCCAGTAGCACACTCACATAACAACAGTTCAGGGTACCCCTCCTGTGCCAGATATGTGACACTGACATGTACGAGTCCCCTCTAGTTATGTACCCAGAGTTGTCACAGTTTGCCTCATACCATTCCAGGCTAACAGTTTAATAGATATGTTTGTACTACAGAAGCTATGGGCCATAGGCAGATGTAAAGTGATGGCAGACCCATAGAGTATTGAGCAGTACTGTTGTGGAAAATAGAAGCATACATGTTGTTAATGAACTTTTTGTCTCTCCCCCCACCCCTCATCTGCATCAGTAAGTATTACTGATACACTATGGGTATGTTGTGCTCCCACCCTAATGTTGCGACTTGAGTTATATTATTGTTAATATGTTTGATTGCTTGCATGTTAACATACCTTGTTCAAATACCATTGTTGGTGGCCTGTTATCATCAATGTTACTGGCATGCTGTTATGATGCACACTGTTGTTCTATTTATACATGTGTTCTGTTTGCTATGCAACTGTTTCAAATCTGTTTTATAGGGTTAATTGGAACACCCACACATGCTGTTATAACTAATCTTGACATGTGTTGTTCATGACTAACCAACATATTTTGTAATACCTCAACACCATAGCACGTTTGGGAAGGCAGATCCCAGCATATCTGCCTGTTCCACCTAATCTGGCCATGGCACCGAGCCCCAGCATATCTGGGCCCTAACTCAGATCTCCCTCATCTGCTGGTCCTGCACCACCTTTGAGTGGAACCACTTCAGGGAATGGGGCCTGTCACCCCCTGGGAGTGGGCATGGACAGGAGCCTGTCACTCATGGTCAGGTCCAGGGTTTGGTGTGCAGCAACTTTCAATATGAGTTTGGACAGCAGCTGCAGCAGATTGAGGGCTACCTGGTACACCTCGAGGGGCAGGCCAGCCCCCTGTCCAGCCCCCAGCACAGTGGGAGTAAACGAGTTTGCGAGATGCAGTGAAGCCAACACAGATTAAGCATCTGTACGGTTACCGGGTGTTGGTATTGATTAATGTCATGCAAACTTGTGCAAGCCCACTTAAAGCCATTTAAAACTGCTTTAATCACTCTGTCTTCATCAGCCACTGTTTTGCCTAGCAACAAAATAATCAGCCCTACCAAATTTCAAACCCAGGGCCCCTGTACATGATAGTCAGGGAAATGTACCACTAAACCATTTGAGCTGCAAGATTTTCAGATGCTTTTTCAAACATATCATTCAGTAGAGTCATTCAACAGTAGGGAAAAGATTTTGTAGAATCAGTCAGGTTTTGCATATATACATATACACATGTATATCTGTATTGAGAATATATACATAATATACATAGAGATATGCATGTAAAATATATACATATACATATATATATATATATATATATATATATATATATATATATATATGTATATACACACACACACACACACACACACATACACACATACACACACACACACACACACACACACACACACACACACACACACACATATATATATATATATATATATATATATATATATATATATATATATATATATATATATATATATATATATATCTATATATACATACTCATAACATGTAGTGGAGTCATACATCAGAAATATACCTCTAAACCTCTTACTGCAAATAATTTGACCAAAGGCTCTCAAAATGGAGGGAACGTTAGGCCAAAACTAGGGACCTATTTTAAATATTGCTCTTATAACTGTAGAAAGTTGCTAGAGTAACTGGGTTTGTTTCAGCATACATATTCTGAAGGATGTGAGGTCTGAAACTGAAGTGTATGTCATCATTTACTAACAGAAATCCTCAGATCATCACAATGATTTACCAGAGAAATAAAAATAATAAATCTGTGGAGCAGACCAGAAATATGAGCAATAAAGCTGGACATTCTGACACAATCTGGTCAGTCAAGAGGTATGCTCAGAACTCCTTAGTGCAAAGAATCTGGACCAAGCCTGAGGGGGAAGAAAGCCATGAAAATAGAGACATATCTGAAATACTGGAGTAGATAAGCTGACACAGTTGTTGCAGTAACTCCCTCCTGTCTGTTCTAACATATATTGACTGAAATAGCACAAGTCCAACTCAATTACTTCTCACTAGTTAGTGACTTAAATCCTCACATCATCCCACTGATGTGTCAGCATACACAACACTTATGGGGGCCAAACAACAGTACATCCTACAAATATCTGACCATAACATCACTTTAGGGAAACTACACTGAGCTGAGATGAAGCACTGTCCAAACTACAGTCAGACTGACACAACACTAAACCAAATCCACTATGGGGAATTACACATGTATTTTCAAATATATCAGGCACTACAGGGATATAACAGCACTGAAAAACAGACACCAGTGTGAAAGTGCATACCCACAACCAATTTCACCACAGTCACAGTGACATACTGGTAAGCCAAATGAACAGTACAGTATAAGGACTATGTGAACAAAAACATCATGTTTGCCACTCACATACTGTCCCTACATATACTGGCCCAATTCACATATGAATCCTGACTGTGGTATGGGACATGTCTCAGTCTTCCCCTACAAACATATACAGCCGATAGACCACCAGAAACTGAAGCAGCATGTACAGACAGATAGAAAAGGAGCCATAACACTTACATCAACTCCCCTCCCTGCAGAGGCCAAATAACATTTACACACTACACTGCTACACAATCCTGACAGTCTGTCAACAATCACCAGAAATACACAGACCTGTCATCCGTCCCACAGAATGTCCAGGCTTTGTCCACATATATAAGGCCTCTTCCACATAACATGTCTGACATTCTGATACATCACTGGGATGATATCAGGAATGAAGGCACTAAATAGTGGTATACCATACCTATCAACCTCTTACTGCATGACAGCTGGACAAAGGTTCATATGTTCATAGCCTCACATACTTGGGGATCAGAGGCCCAAAAACAGGGACATACTTGAAATATTTCTGTGATAAACTGAGAAAGTTGCTGGCGTAACAGGGTTTGTTGTAACATATCTTTTCTGATGGATATGAAGTCAGAAAAACAAATGGATGTTACCATTTACAGACTCCAATACCCAGGGTATTCTACTGATTTTCCAAATACAAAAAAAGTCTGATGAACATGCCAAACATAAGAGTCCAAACTCTGGCCATTCTGCAGATAGCACTACAGTTGAAAGCTATGTCAATCACATAACACTGTCAGACTTAAAATCATGCAGAAAATCCATGTCCACACAAACCCTGTTAAACTAGCATTACTCCAACTGTATAACAGCAATACTTACATTCTGTCCCTATATCTGGAACATTCTCCCTCATTTTGTTGGGCTGTCTCCACATCTTTCATTGTACGAAGTATTTCCAACTACCCTCTGTGATGCTGTTGTTTACACACCTCCATGAAGTCCTCCTCAAAGGCAAGGAAAAGGGGCAATGCCCTCATGAAGTACTCAATTATAGAAGTGTATTGCCATGCTATGGCAATAGGAATAACAACACAGCCCACACGAAGTACTCAATTATAGGAGTGTATTGCCATGACATGGCAACAGGAATAACAACACAGCTGTTCTGCATGCAATTAGCAAGTGGGGGACACAAACTGGTGCACAGGCCATCCACTGCTCATGAGCATTACCTACAAAAGGCAAGCTGCTACCTATGCAAAACAGATGTATACTGTCCATATTGCACAGAGAGAGAGAGAGAGACAGACAGACAAACAAACAAACAAACCAACAGAAATCAGAATCAAACCAACTATACTTGGAAAGAAAATGGTATGTCAAACAAGTAAGCATGTAATGGAATGCAGTAGGGGGATATGTAATAATGGGAAATAGGAAGTTTAACAAATATGTCTCAACAAGACTTGTTATACTGATATATTGCTGATCAGAACCTATGGCCATAGCATCTGGGTCTGTCTGCATTGACACAGATCACAGCTCAGGCCCCTGAGTCACCCCAGGAAAGGATGGTTCACATATGACTACTACTGGAGTATGTGGTGAACAATACTGACTGTGACACAGCTAAGCCAGCTACTGGGATGTTGTAGATATCCATATGTTAATTGTGAATACATCTATGATATATATGTTTGTCTCAGAAATGTGAGAGACCTATACAGGTTATTTGCATAGTAAACTACTGTTGCAGATATGCGTGTTGAACTGTGTGTGATATACTGAGCTCGTACCATTGAACTGTCCAGTGTTATGCACACTGACCATATGTGTGCCTCATATTTGTAGTCATTTACTCATAGAGTTGTGTTATGTCTGGCAAATCATTGGCAAATCTGTAAAGACTGACATTACAACATCTCATTTTTCTTTTCACTGTTCCCGTTAGTAGTCACCACAGCGGATCACCTGTTTCCATTTCTTTCTGTCCTCTGCATCTTCCTCTGTCACACTAACCACCTGCATGTCCTCTCTCACCACATCCAGAAACCTTATATTAGGCCTTCCTCTTTTCTTCTTACCTGGCAGCTTCATCTTTACCATCCTTTTCCCAATATACTCAGCATCCCTCCTCAGTACATGTCCAAACCAATGTAATATTGCCTCTCTGGCTTTGTCTCCAAACTGTCCAACCTGGGCTGACCCAATAATATATTACACCCTTGTCACACCCAGTGCAAATCTTAATATCTTTAACTCTGCCACATCTAGCTCTGACTCCTGCCTTTTTGTCAATGCCACTGTCTCCAACTCATATAACATAGGTGGTTTCACTACCCTCTTGTAGACCTTCCCTTTCACTCTTAATGGTACTCATCTGTGACAAATCACTCCTGACGCTCTTCTCCACCCTCTCCATCCTGCTTGTACTCTCTTCTTCACCTTTTCCCCAGACTTGTCATTACTCTGAACTGTTGATTCCAAGTATTTAAACTCATCCACCTTTTCAAACTCTATTCCCTGCATCCTCACCATTCCTCTATCCTCCCTCTCATTCACACACATATATTCTCTGTTAGTCCTGCTGACCTTCATTCCTCCCCTCTCTAGAGCATATCTCCACCTTTCCAGGATCTCCTCAACTTGCTCCCTACTCTCACTACAGATCACAATGTCATCTGCAAACATCACAGTCAACGGGAACTCCTGTCTGATCTTGTCTGTTAACCTTTCCATCACCACTGCAAATAAGAAAGGGCTCAGAGTTGATCCCTGATGTAATCCCACCTCCACCTTAAATGCATCTATCACTCCCACCACAGACCTCACCTCTGTCACACACCCTTGTGCATATCCTGTACCACTCTTACATATTTCTCTGCCACTCCTGACTTCCTCATACAATACCACAACTCCCCTCTAGACACCCTGTCATATGCTTTCTCTAAGTCCACAAAGACACAATGCAGCTCCTTCTGACCTTTTCTGTACTTCTCCATCAACACTCTCAGAGCAAACATTGCATATGTAGTGCTCTTTCCTGGCATGAAACCATAATATGGATCACTAATTATCACCACCCTTCTTAACCTAGCTTCCACTACTCTTTCCCATAACTTCAAGCTGTGACTGATCAACATTATCCCCCTCTAGTTACTACACCTCTGCACATCACCCTTACTTTTATAATTGGTACCCAAACATTTTTTTCTCCACTCCTCATGCATCCTCTCACTTTCTAAGATTTCATTAAGCAATCTGGTTAAAAACTTTACTGCCATTTCTCCTAAACACCTCCATGCTTCCACAGATATGTCATCTGGACTAACAGCCTTTCCATTCTTTATCCTCTTCATAGCTATCCTTACTTCCTCCTTGCTAATCCATTGCACTTCCTGATTCACCATACCTACATCATCCAACCTTCTCTCTCTCTCATTCTCTTCATTCATCAGCCCCTCATAGTACTCTTTCCATCTTCTCAGCACACCCTCCTCACTTGTGAGTATGTTTTCCTCATTATCCTTTATCACCCTTATCTGCTGCACATCTTTTCTAGCTTGGTCCCTCTATCTAGCCAATTGGTACAGGTCTTTTTTCCATTCTTAATGTCCAACCTTTCCTATAACTCTTCATATGCCTCATCCTTAGCCTTCACCACATCTCTCTTTGCCATGCACCGCATCTCCTTATACCCCTATCTACTTTCTTCATCTCTATGACAATCCCACTTCTTCTTCACTAACCTCTTTCTCTGTATACTCTCCTGAACTTCCTCATTCCACCACCAGGTCTCCTTGTCCTCCTTCCTCTATCCAGATGTCACACCTTTCTAGCCATCTCTTTTACTAGCTCTGCTGCTGTTAGCCAGATATTTGGTAACTCTTCACTGCCACCCAGTGTCTGTCTTAACTCTTCCCTAAGCTCAACCTCACAATCACCCTTTTTCAATTTCCATCATTTGATCCTTGGTGCTGCCCTCGTACTCCTCCTCCTCCTTTTGATCACCAATGTCATCCCACAGGCCAACATTTTATGCTGCCTAACTACACTTTCACCTGTCACCACTTTACAATCTCCAATCTCCTTCAAACTGGCCCTCCTGCATAGGATATCATCCACCTGTGTGCATCTTCCTCCCTCTTGTTAAAATATGTATTCACCACAGCCATGTCTATCCTTTTTTGTAAAATCCACTACAATCTCACCTTCTGCATTCCTTTGCTTAACACTATACCTACCCATCACTTCCTCATCCCCTCTATTCCCTTCACCAACATGCCCATTGAAATCTGCTCCAATCACCACTCTCTCACCCTTGGGTACAGTCATTACCACTTCATCCAACTCATTCCAAAATTTTTCTTTCTCATTCATCGCACACCCAACTTGTTGACATATGCACTAACAACATTCATCATTACACCATCAATTTCCAGCTTCATAAACATCACTCTCTCTGGCACTATTTTCACTTCCAAAAACACTCTTTGTTATACTGTCCCTTCAGGATAACCCCTATACCATTTCTCCTCCCATCCACACCATGATAGAACAATTTGGACCCACCTCCAATACATCTAGCATTACCCGCCTTCCATCTGGTCTCTTGCACACACAGTATATCAGCCTTCCTTCTGGCCATCATATCAGCTAGCTCTGTCCCCGTTCCAGTCATACTGCCAACATTACATGTTCCTATTTTGGCTTTGGATTTTGGCTCATAAATTGTAGTTTATTGGCCGTTTAGGCAGTTTTCCATCTCTTTCAATTTGCTGGCTTAAAAGCCTATGTTTGTGCTTGTTTCCCACCTTTCCTGTAACTAGTTTAGTCCAGACACAGATTTGCTGTATCCAGGACTCTTTGTAAGCTTCTGAGCCCCCCAAGCCTTTCTGTGTTGGAGGGAAGCCTTCTAGCTTATCAGTGGGAGTGATAAGCATTAGGTAGCCTATCTACCACAAGAGGAGTGGTTCCTGGCCCAGAAATTGTAGCTATTGGCCGTTTGGGCAGTTTTTTCCCATCTCTTTCAATTTTCTATTTTAAAAGCTGCACTTGCGCTTGTTTCCCACCTTTCCTGTAACTAGCCTAGTCTAGATACAGAGTTGCTGTATCCAGGACTGTTAGTAAGCTTCTGAGCCCTGCAAGCCTTTCTTTGTTGGAGGGAAGCCTTCTAGCTTTTCAGTGGGAGTGATAAGCACTAGGCAGCCTATCTACCACAAGAGGAGTGGTTCTGGCCCAGAAATTTTAGTTTATTGGCCTTTTGGGCGGTTTTTCCATCTTTTCTGGTTTTAAAGCCCATGTTTGCATTTGATCCCACCTTTCCCATAACTAGTCTAGTCCAGGTACAGATTTACTGTATCCAGGACTGTTTGTATGCTTCTGAGCCCCCCCCCCAAGCCTTTGTGTTGGAGTGGTGCCTTCTAGTTTATTAGTGGGAGTGGTAAGTACTAGGTAGCCTGTCTACTACAAGAGGAGTGGTTCTTGGCCTAGGAATTGTAGTTTATTGATTATTTGGGAAGCTGTCCATCTCTTTTAACTTTCTGGTTTTAAAGACCACATCTGCGCTTGTTTCCCATCTTTCCTGTAATAACCTACTGGAAAACAGTCTAAAGCCTTAAACTGATACAAGCCTTCTAGCTTAAAAGAGAGACTTTGGAGTGATTAAGTATCAGTTTTCTGTATTTTCTTGCTGTACTTAACTGTTTTCTGCCTAAACACTGATTTTCCAGCATTTATTGTGATTTAAAAACTTGCTTATTTCACATATTGTTCTTATTTGACTGCCTGCACATTTAAAAAGTCATTTTTTGTTTAAATATTTTTTTAACTGTTGTAGGCTACACACTAAAGTGCGATAGCCTTTTCTGATCACTTGTAGTCGTTTAAAGCTGTTTTAAGTGTACTTTTTACTGTTTTTGTCTTATCTTTAAAAAAAATAAACAAACAAAAGCATTCCTTGTTTCCTGCCTTTCTAAGCTAGTATAGTCCAGTTTTCAGGCTAGTGCTGAATTCAGGACTGTGTTACAAGTTTCTGAGTTGCCCATACCTTACTTGGATAGAGGGAAGTTTCTCTGTTCACCTATGAGAGAGGGGAACTTTGAGCAGCCATCTGTCCCTGGAGGAGTGGTTCCAGCCCAGAAGTTAGTTTAAAAACCGCATTTGCACGGGTTTGCTCACCGGGTTAGCTAGGGTTAAATTATTCCCAGTTCCACTAAGACCCCTCTTCAGTTTTTCCCTTGGAACTAGTCTAACTCTCAACCTTAGCATTCAAAAAGCATCCTACAGTCCAGCACTTGATCAGACCTAATAGCAAGCGCTAATATACCCTGACACTTGATTGCCCAGCAGGGCAAGGCTCTTTATCCGCCCCTCACCAACCAAGCGACTAAGCAGCTCACCCTACTATTAAGGCATGACCAAAGGGCAACTTCAGGTGTACTCACCAGTCCAGCTAATGAACCTAGGTATCCTGAGGCAATGTTACAACTGCCTCATGTACACAAACAACCCTCTCATCCTACCACAAAACACTAACATATGCGAGATATGCAATTATACAGACAAACTGGAGGCTAAGGTCTCTCCACCCAAGACTGGAACAGACAGTCATGAGAAGAAAGTTAACACTTGCACCATACCTCCAGCCTCACAGAGACCTACTAAACCAGCACTGGCAAAAAATACACATAAATACACTAAATCATACTTGGAAGCTCTAAATAAAAACCTGCAAAAGCATCAGAGAGCTCCAAAGCAGACACCCAAAAAACCTGCACCTCCCATCACAAACCAGACAACACATAAAACACAAAATCAATGTGCCGCACAATCACAACCTTTAAGACGAAATAACATACCTAACACACTAGTAATAGGTGACTCTATAGTCAGGCACACTGACGTTCCACTCACTAGGCTGGATAAGGAGAAGGTTACTGTTTGCTGCCTATCGGGAGCCAGAATCAGCGACATAACACAAGCACCCAGGTCACTCCAGAACAAGTACAAAGATGACTCTGTCATTGTTCATGTTGGTGTGAATGACCTGAGACATACCTCCCCAGACTACATGAAAAGAAACATGGAAGAGCTCTCTGATCATGTAGCCCAGGCGGGTATGACCCTGAACCTGAGTAGCATCCTGCCCTCACCAAGAATGATACCTCAGTATAAAGAAAAAATGATCAATTTCAACAATTGGCTAAGCTTCTGGTGTCATTCAAAGGGGATCCAGTGTCTATCAGCCTGGGACGACATGCTCGATAAGCCACATTGCTTCGCAAGAGACGGCTTGCACCTGTCACCCCTAGGCTTTCGAATACTGGCCAAGGCTCTTGTTGCCCCGATAATGCCTTTTTTAGGCAAGGCTGAAAAGTCAAACCCACCTCCATAAACAGCACAAATAAAAAAATGATGGTTATGCTACTTAACGTCAGGAGTTTAAATCTCAAAATGCACGCGCTTGAAGCACTCCTCAGTATGGAGAACATCGACATCTGTGCAGTAACTGAAACCTTTTTCAAGGCTCCAGAGAGCACTCCAGCACTACCGGGCTACAACTCATACCACACATTTCAGCCGCAGAACACAGACCGAAACACAAAAGGAGGGGGTGTATCCATATTCATCAAGGATACCTACACCTCCAGGTTAGTGGTGCAGCATGATACCTCAGAGATCATCCATGTGCAGCTAACATCGGGCAAATCTGCAATGCAAATTGTGGCCTGCTACAGATCACCCTCCATGACCCAGGACCACCACTCTGCCATTCTGGAGACAATGGAAAACATGAAGGTCCTACCAAAAACCCTGATATTGGGCGATTTCAATTACCCTACCATTAACTGGGAAAACTACTTGAGTACAAACTCCCAGGCTCAGCGCTTCCTGGAATTTATCAACTCAAACATCCTGCATCATCTGGTAAACTCCCCTACCAGAGGTGAAAACATATTGGACCTGGTCATCACCAACATGGGTGACAGGTGATCCGCACCAAAGGTCAACCTGCCACTGGTTAGATCAGACCATAAACTAATCATTTTGGATGTCCACACCCCTCCACCACCCCCAACCAAGGAAACCACAGTGAAAAACTTTTCTAAAGCAAACTTCACCTTACTTAAGACAGAGGTGGTAAGTTTCACAGCTCCCACGCTAAAGGATAATGCTGCCCAAGATGCAGAATCCTTTACAAATGCACTCTATGAGCACCTACAAGGATGCATGGATTATGCCATCCCTAGTAAAACCAAGACTCACTCCCCTAAGAGAAGGAAACCAGTCTGGTGGACCCCTGCCATAAACAGGTTATACAATAAAAGGAGGAAACTAGTTCTGAATAAAAGCAAATCCCAAGAAGGAAAGACAACCCTGATCAGTGTCAGTAAGAAACTAAGGTCCCTCATAAAATCATCCAAGGCTAACTTCAAAAAAAAAATAGCCAACGATTCAAAAGATAACCACAAAGCCATTTTTAGCTATGTCAAGAATCTAAGTGGCAACTCGCAGATATGCTCTCAGCTAGTGCAAAATAGCACAAATTATACTGAACCTACTGATACTGCCAGCATCCTGGCAGATAGATTCAGTGCAAACTTCACCCCCCTCTCACCGCCAAAAGGACACACAACAATACTGGAAAAGTGTAGTGTCCCGGAAATCACAGGTGAAAACAGCCCTTTCAAAAGCCAAAAACACAGTGTCATTGAGGCCAGATGGTGCCCCAGGATGCGTCTTGCACAAACTACAGAATGAACTTACCCCCCACATAAACATGCTGTTCAACCTCAGCCTCTCCACAGGCTACATGCCCATAGAATGGTGCACAGCAACGGTTATTCTGCTCCACAAAGGAGGGGCCACAACTGACCCTGGTAACTGTCGCCCCATAAGTCTGATTAGCCTGGTCTGCAAGGCAATGGAGCGCATCATCATGGAACTCATTAACAGAGACATTGGGAACCTCCAAACACTTGACCTGACCCAGTTCGGCTTTGTTAAGGGCAGATCATGCCTACTAAACCTAGTTGACTTCTTTGAGACAGTCACCAAGGCCATAGACAAGAGAAAGGTGGTTCACGCAGCCTACCTTGATCTCGCCAAGGCGTTCAACACCATTCCTTACTCAGGTATTATAGAAAAACTCACCAGCCTGAACATAAACCCCTACGTCACAAGATGGGTTGCCAACTGGCTTACAGACAGAACTCACATGGTAAGAATAGCAGGCTCCAGGTCCGACTCTAAACCAGTCACAAGTGGTGTCCCATAAGGCTCAGTCCTGGGACCCCTACTGTTTGGCATATACTTCTCAGAAGTACAGGCAAACACAGGAGGACTATAGCTAACCAAGTTCACCAATGACTGCAAACTGGGAGCCATAATTGACTCTCCAGCTGACACGGACATCCTCCAAAAAGGCCTTACTGAGACGGACACCTGATGTCAAAGTCATGGCCTCAAGCTAAATGCCAAAAAATGCATAGTCATCCCATTTAGGAAAAACAAAACACCCACAAATTACCACATAGGTGGCAGCCCCCTTAATACAGAAGAGGTAATAAGAGATCTGGGGACCCAGGTAGATAGTAATCTCTCCTTTGACAGTCATATTGCCAAAGTAGTTAGGAAATCCTTCTATGTGGCCCATCTAATTATTAAAGGGTTCACATCTAGAAATAAAGAGGTTATAGTGTCCCTCCACTCGTCACTGATCAGACCCATCATAGAGTACAATGCCCCATTTGGTATGTACCTCACAAGACACTTCCAACAGCTGGGAAGACCACAAAAGTACCTCATCAAGAGGATTACTGGCCTCAAACATATGTCCTATGCAGCCCGACTGAAAAAGCTCCGGCTGTACTCAGTGACATATCGCTTACTCAGAGGTGATCTCTGTCTGACTTACAAAGCCATGTCCAACTCAGAATTGATGGACATGCTCCACCTAAAGAAATCCAAGTCACTGTGAGCCAAACCTCGCCACAACAATAAATAGAACATGCTGGAGGGATAGATTCCTGTCACAGAGACTCCCCATGCTTTGGAACAAAATTCCTAACTACATTAGGCAGAGCCCCTTACTAACACTCTTCAAGAGAAACCTTGATGAGTGGATGGGTAACAGAAAATATACCCCTGGGATCACTTCATTGGCTCTGCTTGACAGAGGCTCAGTTAATTAATCAATGGGGCAGCAAAAGCCGACACACTCTGGCTAGGCTTATAAATGCCCTTTGACAGATAGCCTAGTACCTACCTATGAACTTATGAACCTACCCTCATTACCACACTCCTAGCCTTTCTCCTCCCTTCCTGCCATATGAGAGTTGTGCATCCTTCAGGGTGTATCTGTGAATGCAAAGGCTACTGTGGTATCAAATCACTTAAGTGTTTTGCAGCAATATTAAGAAAGTGTCATTAATTATGGCCCATTGTCCCCCATGTATGTGTGGCGTCCTGCAGATGTCCTGCTCTAACAGATTGAGAGGAGTGACTGAGCAGCAAGAGTGTAAATACAGTGTGCCATACTGACATAGAACAGAAATGTATATCAGGTATTACTTGTGCACATGTATGTATGAGTAGGTGTACCTGACTGCCTCATAACAGCAGACATGGGTGCAAAATGTCAGGTAAATAAGCTGTACATGTTGTACATGTGTGTAATCTTAGTTTCTATGCATCCAACAGAGTTAGCTTTCTACAGCTACTGGTTGTTGCATTGCCTGACACACACATGGGTACTAGAATAAGCATAACTATCAGGTTGAAATTGGAGAGGTGTCCAACTGTGTTATGACGTTATGTCCATGCCTACTACAAACAGCTATATGACCACCTGCATAGCTGTATGGACTCAGCAATACCTTACTTGTAAAACCTGCCTCCACCAAAGTAGAGTAATCCCCTTTGCTGGACAGCAGCAATACACAAACCACATAATTGGTCGCTATATTGGCTATACAGGGCAAAGTAGGAGCTGGCACCAACTTGGCAGCAAGTCAACCTTTGTCTGAACAAGCATATAAGGTCACAGGTGGAGTATTGTAAGGCTAACTATGAGTATACATTGGACACATCCACCAAGGCCAATCACAAGGTCATCTTCACATATGGCTGCAATCTCAGAGGCAAGAAACCAATCCACCCTATAATGGTGGTCAATCACACCACATACACACACACACAATAGCTATAGCCAACCAGCTGCTGACAGGTTTAGGGCAAACATCTCTCCCCTGGCTCACCATTAGTATAAGTGGATATACACAGCACCCACACCCCTCCCCTCATCATTGGGGAGCAGGTGCATGCTGCCTAATCAAAGTAAAAAAAAAAAAACAAGTCTCCATGGGACCTGATAACATTCCTGTCTGCATCCTACTTGAACTCAAGCATATGCTTCCAGCTCCATTACACACTGTATGCAATTAAAGCCTGAGCACCATTGACATCCCATCTGCAAAGAAGACAGCAAGTGTCATCCGTTTACACAAACGTGAATGATGAATGGTGGTTTATGCAGTGTACTGGCCCTCACTGGGGGGAACATGACACATCAGGACCAGGAGTGCAATGCAGGTTCATACTGTGCTGATAGATGACAGGGTATGATGTGCTTATAAGTGGTGGCTAATGATAGGCAATGTTGATGTGCTGGCTCTGTAAATAACTGTGGGCAATGTCTGAGGTCCTGTGATGTGTTTTCCTGTTTATGTCTTCCAGGTGGCATGCAGCAGTAGCCAGCATATGCTGCAGATGAAAATGCAGCCATCACCGATGCCATAATCCAGCACCACGGGGTGATGTTCGGACATAGTCGACAAAATCTGCAGGAGCAGACTGCCCTGTGGGATGACCCTGTCCACAGAGTTAACACCTTGGGCCACCATGGCAGCACATATGATCAGGTCAGGTATCAAGCATCTGATCTGATACGTTGTGGCCGGCAAAGGGCTGCTGCCATGGCCAGGGACTGTACTGCTACTGGTGTGGTCCAGCCACAGAGTCCCCACTTATGGCAACAGAGACATGCCTTGCCAACTTTGGGACAGCCCCCACACAACAGCCAACACAAGAAGCACAAGTCGTGGAGGTGGGTGGCATCCAGGCAACAGGCAAGGAGCATCCAGGTAAGGCCACAGTGCACATTAATTTAATCATGTAGCAGTCATACTGTCTTCTATAGAATATCTAGCTGCATATGTCAGTTCAAACTGCATTTGTAGGTGGGGTTTAGTAATGCACACAAGTGCACATCTATGGTGAAGGACAGCAAGTTGTGTAGTATCAGAGCTCGTTCTGTACATGTGATCTTGTACCAATGCCAAATGTGAGCCTGCTGACAATACCTCATCCCCACAACTACATAGGTACCTTTGGTCTGGATGTGAGATAGCAGCCTGAAGCCGGCGAGTATGGAATTTTCCTGTTGTGGCTCATCAGAACCCCAGGCATGTTAAGGTCATGCATGTGACCATGCACACAACTGTTACTCTCAGCCATTTTGTGATATCTGTATGTTTACTTGTGGTGGGGTTAACTGCATCACATCACTGTGGTCATCTCAGGGGCCTATTTGCAGATGTCACATATCTGTACCATACAACCTGTCATTGCAAGAAATCTGGACAAAGACTGACAAAATGGGGGGATAAAGGTGCAAAACTTGGCAGATATTTTATAAATTAGTGTTATACAGTGCATATAAATGATGAACACACACCTGTTTGAATGCCAGTTATTTGTGATATACAAAAATGAGAGCACAATAAAACATTTCCGAACCCTTCCAACCTTTCATGTGACCAATAACCTATACAATTCAATTGTAAAACAAACAAATATTTTAGGGGAACAATTCTAACACATGAAAAACGTACAAAAAGCTAGATACATACGTGTGCACATGCTGATGCTAATACTGTGTTGATGCAGATTTTGATATAATTACAACACTACGTCTTCTTGGGTACAAACCTGCCATCAATTACAGAGACTCTTTGATTAACAGCAAATAATGGTCAGCTGTCCTACCAGGATTATCCTAACATTTACTCAGTTGCCTGCTACAAAAACAGTCATAGTTCACATACAGCTTACAAAGCAGCAAAGAGATCTCATTTGTAAAAGATATCAGCCCAGAGAAGAGTACACACACATTTCCACAACATTGCATATACCATGGAACACAGTGAAGACAGTCATCAAATGGTGGTGAAAATATGGGGCAACAGTGATATTGCAAAGAACTGGACATCCCTCCAAATGTGTGGAAAAGATGACCCAAACTGGTCAGGGAGGCTGCCAGGAGACCTACAGCAACACTACATGAGTTGCAGGAATCTCTGGCAAGTACTGGTTGTGTAATACATGTGACAAAAATATTCTGTATTCTCCATATGTCTGGCCTATGGGGGAGGGTTGGAAGATGGAAGCCTTTTCTCACAGAGAACAACATCCAGGTCTGCCAAATTACACAAGAACACTGCATCAGGTCTCCCAAAAGCATGTGGGGAAATGTGTTATGGTGTAATGAGACCAAGGTTGCACTTTTTGGCCACAATAAAAAAGGTTTGTTTGGCACAATAACAACACTGTGCATCACCAAAAGAGCACCATCCGCATGGTGATGGCAGTATCCTGCTTTGGGGCTACTGTTCATAAGCTGGAAGTGGGCCTTTAGCCAAGGTGGAGGGTATTAGGAAGAGTTCCAAATACCAGTCCCTTTTGGCCCAAAATCTTCATGTGTCTGCTAGAAAGCTATGGATGGAGAGGAATTACAGCTTTCCACATGATAATGACCCAAACCATACATCCAAATCCAAAGGAGAATGTCACCAGAAGACAATCAATGTTTTGGAATGGCCCAGCCACAGTCCACACCTACATCCAATAGAAAATCTTTGGGGTGCCCTGAAAAGGGCTGTGCAGAAGAGATGCCCTTGCAATTTGACAGAGATGGAGGGCTTTGCAAGGGGGGACTGACTGCTGTTTTAAAATCAAAACATGCTTTAACAAAGTACTAGTTTAAGGGTGTGCACAGTCATGTAACCAGCCTATTGTACGTATTTCAACTTCTACATGTTACCCCTAACCAATGTGTCTGTTCTTCAATGGGATTGCACAGGTTATAGGTCACATTAAAGGTGGGAAGTTTTATCACTTGATTTCTGTGGTCTCATGTTGTATAGCAGACAAACCTGGCATGCTAACAGGGGTGTCTACACTTATAATATTCACTGTAAGCTTAGAAGGTTGTTAGTGTAACCGGTTCTGTTGTACCATACATGTACTGCAGTTTTGAAGTGTGAAACTCAGAATATGTTATTCATTAGTGACACCAGTTCTCAGATCATCACAGTAATGTGACAAACAAATACAAGATTTATGACGAACAGACCAGAAATATGAGTCACACATGTAGACATTCACTGACACTCTGCACAGTTGAGAGGTATGTTCTGTAGGAGCTGCCACTGTGCTATACAGGTGAACAGCAATTATGTGTACATGGGTGCAGTGTGTGTGCGTTACTTGAAGGCCCATGACCTACTAACACTCCTAACACATCACAGAGGTGTATATAAGTAGTAACATTAAGTTGAAAGGGCTGCACTGCATGATGTTGAGGGCCTGTCCAGGGTGTGTACATAGTGGTCTGACTGTGTTGTGAATGTCACCAGTTGTCTAGTGTGAGGTCTGTGTAATGCCTGTCTGCCACCTCACCTGTATGTGTCTGTCTGTGTGTGCGTGAGTGTGCGTATGTGTGTGTAGCAGCAAACGTTATAGTGCAGGCATTAATTTACATATGCTGTCTCCCCACACAGGTGGACATGGTGGTTGTGGTCCTTCCCACTCAGAATCTGATGTCAGTGTCTCTGCAGACTCTGACAATGATGATGGTCATAGTTAGGCACAGGTGGGGTTGTCAGGGGCTGAATCTGTGCCATCAGTTGGCATCCCACAGTCATCCACAATGTCCCCACACACAGTCACAATGCCCACACATACCCCATCCCCAGCAGCCACAGATGATGGACAGTTGGCAGTTGGTGGCATGGAACAGGCTAGTGTGGTGACTATGGCAGGTGTGAGTGTAGACACTGGCCATAGCCAGAGTGCAGGTGAAGTCCCACACAGGCGAATGGACAGTGGCGCTCACAGCAGGACTAATGCTCATCAAGCCGCTGTCACAAGTGCCACAGCAGGTGTCACCAGACACATGTTTTAGGCTGTCATGGATGCACAGGCACATAGTGAATGCAACAGCAGACAAATACTCAGGGTATTGGATGCAACTCTTTCTGATTTACGTGGCAACATACATGAGATTGTTGAGGCCATATGTCAAAGTACTGAGATCATGAATAGACGGTAGGGTGAGACCTTGGAAATCCTTGACCATGACATGTCTGTGCGAGAGTGTGTGGTGGGAGATGAGCATCAGCCACATGGACATAGGTCAGCATCAACATCAGCTGAGAGTCTACGGGGCCATGCACCTTCACAATCCCGTAGTGGCAGTGACACCAGCACTAATGAAGGGGGTTGCTGACCACATCACAACAGGTCAGGCTATGGGTACATGGTCCTGGACAGTCCTATCAGGGACACGGATCTAGCAGACAGCAGTCACCATCAGGAAGCAGTACTGCATCTGGCCTTGGGTCTGGTGGTGCCAGTGAGACCCCTGGCAGAACCAGGTCATGTGTCTGTGGCCAGAGATGGTGAACTGGACACCCTGCCATGTATGGTCCACAGCTGTCCAACTTACCCCTGCATAAGGCAGCCACATGGCATGACTGTGTGCATACATACATACATACATACATACATCTGTATCAAAGGCAGGTCACCTTCAGACACACACAGCACCTCTGCACAGCCCATCTATAGGATACCTTTCCAAACACACACACATAATGTCAACCGTATGGCCCAGCCTAGGCCTCTGGCAAATCCACACCACACCCTGTGCATATGATGATACCTAATATAGGTCTGATGCGCAAGGTGAATATAGTACAATGTAGCTATGTAATACTGTGTAAGGTGCTGTCTGCTTGCATTTGTTATGGGTACATATAAAGGCGTATGTTACTTATTAGCCATGATGAATTATTGCTGTTAGTACCACTGACTGAATGTCGTCTGACATGCTGTATTCTGTTTGTGTTCCAGGTGTCTGTGTGTCTGTAGGCTGTGGCCCTGCAGACATTACCAACATGGAGTATGGCAGAATAAAAATACACCAACCGTTTCATAGCCAAGGTACAGCCTTATATGTATGTTTACCAGGTGTGTATGCATGCAACAGTGTGCGAGGGACACTGCTGTCAGACAGTATGACTTTGCATACATACCCCTTGTCACAGACAGGTAGCCTTCAGACATTTCATCTCAGTGTTGTGTAGTACCACAGGCTCATACATACAGAACAGGTTACTGGAGTACTGTCAGTAGATCCTTCACAAGCTTAGCCATTAGATTGACCACAACAGATTCATGTGTCAGCACCTGTTGCCCCTGCCATTTCTTTCCCATACACTAAACCTTGGTGCAGTTGGTGAGGGCATGCATGGTGCTGTATATGA
The DNA here is from genome assembly GCF_019279795.1 of Protopterus annectens. Classification (NCBI taxonomy): domain Eukaryota; kingdom Metazoa; phylum Chordata; order Ceratodontiformes; family Protopteridae; genus Protopterus; species Protopterus annectens. The sequence goes on from NC_056746.1 coordinate 1,124,044,716, forward strand.
TAGGTTTGTGGTATCTATTCCTGAGTTCACAGGGTGGAACAGGGAGACAGAATGGTACATTCTTCGCATACACATAGTAAAGACTAACACAGGGGATGTGTATACAGTAATGCAAACACAGCTGGCAATAGACAGAGTCTACATATCCACTTTAATGTACTATAGTGCTACATGCACATGACATACCCCACATAGATTATATGCATGGGATATCATATTGTATCTAGGGAACAGGCTGGTTTTATGGCAAATAGACAAACTAGTGATAATACACTTACATTGCATACTTTAATAGCTTATGCTAAACAGAAGAACCTTAACATGTATGTGCCTATAGTTGATGCACAGAAAGCTTTTGACAGGGTTGATATAGACTTTTTGTTTGAAATTTTACCATATTTTAATATATCTCATGGGTTTGTTGAAGTGTTAAAAATTCTGTATAGTAATCCTTACACCACATTGTATATAAACAGAAATTTTTCTAAAAGAATACCAATCAAAAATGGAACACGTCAGGGTTGTCCTCTGTCACCTTTATTATTTAATATATACATTGAACCATTATTCCTATACATTAATCAGAATGTATACCACAATGCCCAACTAGTTTATGGAACAAAAATATCAATGGCAGCATTTGCGGACGACCTGAATATTTATTGTACAACTCCAGTCTCAGACACTAAAAAGTTACTAAAAGCGATAGAGAATTTTTCAGAAGTTTCCAACTATAAAATTAATCTAAAAAATAGTATTTTCCCATCGAGAACTCCCAAACCCTTTTCACTGTTGCCTCTGGTGGGACAAATAATGTGCAAAGATAATATTAAATACTTGGGTATTGGCTTCGCTATGGATGATAAGGATTTTTATGTTACCAATATTAAAACAGTTTGGGATCAAATAGTATTTGATTTGGGGAGATGGAAGAATCTACGACTACCAGTATTATCAAAGGTATCAGTTATCAAAATGAATATATTACCACAATTATTATATATTTTCAGATCTGCTCAGGTAGTAATTTCAAAAACATTTTTTAAACAAATTCACAAAGAATTAGCTAAATTTATTTGGGAGCCGAAGAAAACAAGGATCTCATATGAAAAATTAATGACTCCAAAACATAGAGGTGGATTGGAGTTACCAAATTTTGAAACTTACTATTTTATAGTAAATTCAAACAGGCTTCTAAGAATTGCTAATTATAATATAACTAGCACTAAATGGATTCCTACCTGGGTAGTTCTGAATTATAAATATATTTTACATTTGAATATTAATCCTAAAGCCATACCCTTTTTAGGTAAAGAAACTTTGAAACTATATGGGTTAATGGATCACATTAAACTATATGTAACGTCCCTGCAAACTTTATTTCAATCATTAGATCTTGCTCAATATGTGATGGCTTATCAACCCTTTCATAGAAACCCTAACCTGAGACTAAATAATAAATTAATTGATCTTAAAGAATTCCCCTTAATAATCAACTTAACTTTAATAGATATTTATACACTTCTTAAACTCTCGGCTAATCAGATAAGAAAAGAATTAAATTTACCTAAAAATTATCTCGTTATTGTTAGACAAATTAGGGAACTTTCTATAAGTTACTTTAAAAATTTTAAACCCAGAGAAGAGAATATAATTAAATGCTCGAATATGTGGCAAGCTCTCCAACAAAATATTAAATTTATAACAGCAGCAAATAATTTAATAAAGGAGTTTAAATTCCAAGATAAAGTTCTTGTGTCAAAATATTGGAAAGAAAAAATGCCAGAGATAGAAGACAGTCATATGATAAAAGCAATCGACTTGACTATAAAATCTATTTCTCTTCAAAAACTGATGTATACCCAGTTGATGATATGGAATAATGCGTATTATACACACCTTGGCCTGCATAAATTTAATTCCAAAAATTCACCAGTTTGTCCATACTGCAAGGATCAATCTGCTGGTCTTCTTCATATGTTCTGGAGTTGCAAATGCATATACAGACTTTGGAACTCACTTAAGATACAACTTCAGAAGATGGGTTACCAAAGTTCAACATTGTCATGGGAATTCATAATTTTACATATTCCCCCAAAATAACTTTCTAAATCTCAATGTATTGTATTAATCAATATTTTCTTATTAATGAAGCTATACATAGCTACTAATTGGTTGGACCCATCCATAACATCGTGGAATAATTTTAGAGTATTAGCAATAAGGCATATAGTAGCTCACAAACTACTTTTGAACCAACATAATAAAAATATTAACAATCCAAAACTATGGGAACAAGTATTTAATATTGTATTAGCGTAACATCTTATATTTGAATTTAGCAAGAATTTCAACACTTTTAAGAGACTCTGTAACAGCAACTTTTTATTACTCGAACTGATCTTAACCACTTTTATACTCTTTGTGTATAATTCAATGTGTTACTTGGAAGCATTTATGTAAATATTGTATATATAGTCCAACCAAATGGTGTTGAAGTGCTGAAGTATAACCAGTAAGAAGTAGTAGCACAATGTTGCAAGTCCACAGATAGGATTTATTAATACAAAAATACACAAATAGTTAAGCGCTTTCATCAAACAGTATGACTTCATCAGAACAGTTAAAATATGAACTTTCAGGCTTAAATACCCCACAGTTTGAATTCATTGGTCTAGGAATTAGCAAATCATATTTCAAACATGCCAAATCTCATGAATAATGAAACAAATAATTAAATAAGTCCAACATTAAACATGTGTACCATTACAATATACATATAAAAGTAGCACATTTTATATATATTTTTTTTTATATTTTTATATAAAAATTATAATGCAAAAGTGCAGAAGTATAAACTGTTAACATTTTAAAAAAGACTTTCTTACATATTAAAAATTACTTCACTGACTGAACAGCCAGTGTATTATACTAAATCTGCCTTCTCTTTCAAAACAGGCATAATTGAAAGATGTTCATTAATGCCCGGGGGTTGGTCAGCAGCTAGTCGGAGTTGCCACATCAATTCCTTCTTGTGCAACTTATTTTGCCAATCACCCCCCCTCACATCCACTGTGACAAAATCCAAAATACCAAACTTAAAACCACTAAAATTTCTACACAAACCACTATGTTTGTATAATGCATTAGTATTTTTTCCAGATTTGATATCATATAAATGCTCATATATCCTGTTCTTCAACATCCTTTCCGTCTTTCCGACATAGAATGAAGAACAGGAAGTATATTTAGCAAGATATACCAGTTTACTGGAACAATAGTTCCCATTTTTCAAATAAATATGACACTTGTTGAGATTATTAATAATGATGTCACATTCAAGCATTATATAGGAACAATAATGACATCTACCACAAGGCTTACTACCATATGAGTTTCTCTGTTTTTCATTGGAGTTTCTGGAAACCTCCACCAAGGATTTTATGTTACTACCTACTTTGGTGGAGAAAATAGGTTTATCACCATGAACCCGGATTATTTCCGCATTGGTTCTAAAAATATTCCAATTCTTTGACAAAGTTGTTTTAACTTGAGAATAAAGGGGACTAAACTGCACTACACATGCCTGTTGAAAATTGGTGACAACCACGGTATTACCAAAATCAACAGTATCAACTGGTTTATGATTGATGCTACCCAGTAATGGTTTGTACATGGTACCCCACTTGTCACCAACCTCCTGGAGTATTGAATCAATGAAGTACCCCGGGTAGCCTCTCTCTAAAAACATCTTCCTTAAATTCTGAAATTCCAGTATCACGTCTTCTTTTGTAGTGGTCATTCTGGCTATCCTCACTGCCTGTCCCTTTACAATACTTCTTTTCTGGTGGATAGGGTGGTGACTGGTATAATGCAAATATGCATTGCAAAATGTATTTTTTTCTGTAGATTTTGGAGTGGAACTTATTTTGCTTTTTAAAAATCTGCACATCAAGGAAATTAATTTCCTGCTGTTGGCATTGAAAAGTAAATTTTAAATACCTAGTAGTCTGGTTTATATATTTCAAAAACCTAGGGATTCCTGCTCTATCCCCTTTCCACACAATAAAATCATCCAAAAATCTACCATAATATGCAATGCAGGATGAAAATTCCATATCAGGTTGAAAAATATATTTTTGTTCCCACCCTAAAAGCACTAAGTTAGCATACAAAGGGGAACATGCAGCACCCATAGCAACTCCCTGCAGTTGTTTAAAATATTCACCACCAAAAAATATAAAATTATTCTCAAGAATTAGACTCATTAACTCACATAAAAGTGATACCTCATCAGGTTTTAAACAGAGTGGGAAAAAAAAACTTTCTCGAAAAAATCAAGCCCTTCCAGTTTTGGAATACAAGAAAAAAGATCCTGTACATCAACTGTAAGAAACCAACAATCAGGTATCCAAATATCTTGCTTAAGCTGACCCAAGAAGTCCCAAGAATCCTTTAACAAGTGTGGAAATTTGCTGACAATATATTTCAGTTTCACATCCACATAAACCGCTAGGTTATGCGTCTTGGATCCTGCGGCTGCAACTATGGGTCTGAACGGTGGTTTCCTATAATCTTTGTGGACCTTCGGTATCCCAAAAATTGTTGGTATCCTAGGAAATTTGTTTAACAAAAAGTTGTATTCTTCCTTCGAAATCCTCTGATCTATCAGGTATTCATATAAAAAACTATCCAATCTCACTATTTTTCTTTTATTAGATTTAACAGTGTATTATTCAGAAAACTATTATATCATTGAGAAAGTGCACATAATAATCTTAACTGGTGTAATTTCATCTTTAATATCATCTTTATTAATATGTTGCATTTATTATATTTTATGAAATACAGACTTAAGTGGTGTGGTTTCCACTGTTTAGAATATAACATCGTTGTTTTTAGTTTACTCTACTTATATTAATATACTTGTGTTAATTTTTAATAAGCAGATTTTGTTTGTTAAAGGAAGTTGTTATAGAAGTGATGTGTCAGTCTTACCACATTTTAAATTGTGAAAGGCATTGTTTCATTTAATGAAGAAATTCATTTGTTTGCCAACCCACTGTCTTTTATAAACAGGCATATACAATAAATGCGATGCTGTAACTTAATTATAATCTTCTAAACGTTCCCTCTAGAATGTATTATAAATATTTTATACCACTCCTTTATCTTTGAGCTTCCTCTGCTTCTCTATATGTTCCTCTAAATCATAAGTTCATCCTGTGAATTGTAGCAGTACATAGTTTTTATTTAGTTTTCATGACTGTTAAAGAGTTTGCAATCTCTTTCCACCCTCTGTATACAAAATTCAATAGCTGGCATACATTTATTTCCAGTCTTCCTTCAGGTCTTCTCTGGCTTTAATGTCGTAGTCTTTTAGATGTATTAATGTAACATGTTTACATTTTATTTTAATATCAGCCTAATTGTATGGCCTATTAAAATAAACAACCATTATTTTTCAGTAATCACCAGTATATCTATCAGACTTTAAATTGTCACTGTGATGATGGGTATTCATATACGCTATTGTTCTGTTACTTGCTATCACTTTTTAAAATGATTAATGTTCAATACAATTCCCCAGATTTACAAAGCCCTTTATAGCGTGAAGGATTAGTCTAAGAGCTATTTTCGGCAATATGGCCGATATGCGATCCAGGAACGAGCTCCCGGGACGTGCACCTGAGCTCTTAGACTAATCCTGCATGGACTGAGCTCCTGTATGCAAATTACCCTCATTTGCAGGTGAAAACCATGCAAATGAGGGTAATTTGTGATCCAGGAAGCTGGCAGCTGTCAGTGCAGGATGAGTGCAGTCTGCAGAAATGTACTTGGTTAGTAACCGAGTACATTTCTGCAAACTACAAAACGGAGCTATGACAGCTCCAAATAAAGGCTGCATATTATTGATGAAGCATGCCAATGGCCAAGTAGAAGGCCATTGGCACTGCAAAATGTTTAAAAAAAAAAAAAAAAAACTTTTATTTTTTTTTTGCTGATCTCGCCTGTTTAAGCATAGGGCAGCGGCGTGCAAATGGGACCGGGGGGGGGAAATAATAAAATAAACCTAAAATAAGCATTCTAACTAAAAGCAGTATTCTGCCATGCAAGTCAATGGCAGGCAGAAGACAACCTGGCCAGTGAGTAATGGTTGCTAAGGGGGAAACTCAGTGTGGCACATGTAACTATGCATTAGCAGGCAATCCTATGCAAATGAGGTGAAGGATAGTGAATCCTAGTTTGCCCCAAGGTGTGAGGCAGGTCCCAAGAATGTAAGAGTATAAATAGCTGGGTGCAAGACTAAGATATAGGTAACATCATGGGGGGGGTGTCAGGCGTACTGTCAGTGGATTGCAGCCCTGTTGCTCGAGATTGCTCCTAGCTTAGCACAGCTAAGCTAGAGGTGTGTCTAAACCTGCCTAGCACTCTTTACAAAGTGTATGTGGGTGTGCGCGCCATGCACCGGGTCTTACAGGAAGAAAAAAGAAGTTAAACCAGGAAATAGCAGCTCTGTGCACATCTGAGCACTTCGTTTGTGCGGTGCGCACATGGGCTTAAATAGGAAGACATTGGAAAGGGAAAACAGCAGTAGGAGGGTAATCAAGGAGAACTAGCTTAGCTAACAGGTGAAATGTATCAGAATCAGCCAATTACACAGGCAGCAGACCAGCCCAGCCCAGCACAACACTATAAACCATGCAAACACCCTTCCCCCTTGTTTTTCCCAAAAACTCTGCACCACCAGTGTATACAAATGGGGAAAGTTTACAAAATGAAAGCAAGAGAAAAAATGTTAGGGCTGCTTTTGCTATCATAAACCAGCATGTGCAAGAGGCTGAGGGTGGTGAAGATGTGAATGCTGCTGAACAACCCACAGTGAGGAGATGGAGAAGAATGTACAGACCCAGGGTAACCAACCAAGGGCTACATGAGCTGGAGATAGTGGAGCACTATAGGGTGGACAGGGACCTCCTACAGAAAACTGTTAAGCTATGCCGGCCATGCCTCACACACAGAACTAACAGAGGGGAACCCATCCCAGTGGATACCAAGGTATGTGTAGGCCTAAGAATACTAGCTACAGGTACCTTACAAAGGCCAACTGGGGATATGATGGGGATTTCACAGGCATCAGCATCCAGGGTACTCCACCAGTTCCTAGATGCCATATCAGCACATGTCAGGGAGCATGTATATTTCCCCATCACTCGTGAGGCGTTGGCCAGCTATATGCGTTTCTTCCACCAAATAGCAGAATACCCTGAGGTAGTGGGTACAATAGACTGCATGCAAATAAACATCAAAGCACCACCTGGTAAGCGGGGTAGGGTCTACATCAACCACAAGGGCTTCCCCTCCATCAACTGCCAGGCTGTGAGCGATGCCCAGGGCATAATAATGAATGCGTGTGCTGGCTGCCCTGGAAGCTACCACGATTCTTACATCTGGCATCTGACGCAGCTGTACCAGACATTTGCCAATGGGGACATCCCACGCAGTCACCTAGTGGGGGATGCTGGATACGCACTGGAGCCATGGCTGATGACACCCATCAAAAATGCACACACACCCGAACAAGAATTCCATAATGAGGCACATGCACAAACCCGAATCATAATAGAGGGTGTGTTTTTGTGATGCTCAAGTCACGGTTCTAGTGCCTGGAAACATCTGGTGGAGCCTTGCAGTACTCACCAACTACATGTGCCCAAATTGTCCTGGTATGTGCCATGCTACACAATATGATCCTGTGGAAACAGCTGCAGCAGGAACAGCATGGTGCAGGGCCACACAGCCCCCCACCATTGCCAAGGCCTGCACAGGCACAGAGTGACTTGGAGGAGAAACAACCTGAGTCTGCCCCCAGTAGGCAGAAGGAGGCATGCCCAGTATGCCCTGGCCTTGGCAAAGAGTCAACGCATAGCACATGCACTGACACAGTAGGAACCCAGGGAATGACATCTCTCTCTGACACACATACAGTAAAAGGGATGCCAAACATGACACTACCTGTGCTTAACCATGTATAGGGAGTGTACTATGTCCATCCAACATAGGCAGCCCTGCAGCACCACTCTCAATACTGGGACACCCACAAGGTAAGTGACTCACACATGCCAGTTGGGGGGGGTCACATATCTAACAACAGTTACAGCCAGCAGGATAGGTGTAGACAAACACAAACAAATGCTGCACTATGACCTCTGAATGAGCCCTATGGGTAACCCCATCCCCAGGCCTACACAGACAGACTGCAGCATGCCAGGCAGTTGGATGTAAGTTGCGAAGGCTAGGAAGTCAGAAACTAATATGTAGGTAATTAAAGCTAAGATCTGTAGTACACTGGTATACCTCTAGCCAGCACGATAGGTAAGACTACAGACTGAAATGGAGTACCTGACATACCAGTACAATCCTAGCAAATGTGTGCAAGTGTCAGGTTTGCCCCCCATCCTATGTACACTTATAGTAACAGTCAGGTGTGCCCCCACCACTCCTGTGTAGAAATGTAGAAACAGTCAGGTGTCCTCCCCGCTATGCAGAAATATAGCAACAGGTAATGCCAAATGACCGATGGATACCCTGCAGACACAGCATGCTACCCGTTGGTGTACAACACAAAGGTCAGCAGCGCAGTGCAAACTACTTGGACTTGATCCACACATGCAATACAGATAGCCATACTGGGCATGCTCACACACAGAGAAATGAAGGCAATGTCAGTCAACAACATGCTGAAAGGTCATACTGGGCATGTTCACACACTTAAACACATGAAGGCCATGTCTGCAAACACCAGTGTACCAAACATATCTGGCAGTTGCAGTTCTAGTGCAGACACATGTCAGTATGCACCACTCCTGCCTTGCACACACAGTGGATAGGAATACAGACATATATGTAAGGACAACACACTATAATAAGCCAAACATAGACGGACATAGATGTGTGGAAGAGGGTGACCATGACAAGGAGCCATCCAGGCCTGTCCCACCCAGCACACAGCCAAAGGGCCCCAAACACATGAGTTGCAGATGTCACTCACTGCAGATACTAGCCACCAGTATCTGTCAGCATGACAGACTATGTGGTGCATGTGCCGGCTGTGCAACATGACTGTACAAGGAAGTAGTCATCTAGTAGCTGTATACATGTACCTGTGACCGTGTGTGCCCGCATGTGGCATGTCAACCCCTACATGAATGGGTTATGGCCCATGCACACACCACCCTCCCCATAGCAGTATTATGACAAGCCTGTTGAGGTCATCCAATGTGAAATATGCCTTTGGGAGTGCTGTAGCTCAGTAATCTCCATGGCGCCTCCCATAACTGTGTACTGCTGTAGTGATAAACTAGTTAGGTAGTAGTTCTAACCCAAGACTTGGCAGCTGTGTGAGTGTGTGTTTGTGTGCATGTCTGTCTCTGACTGTGTAGAGAAAAATGCTTTTTAGGCTACTCACACTACGTACAATTCATATACTCAACATTGGCAAGGCTGCTGATGTCACTCACCTAGAAATACACCACTAGGAAAGACATAGCCCAGTAATCTCCATAGTGTGTCCTGTAACTGCATACTGCTGTAGTGTGATAAAGTAGTTAGGTAGGTGTTCTAACCCCAGGCTTGGCAATTGTGTTTGTGCGTGTGTCTGACTAGTAGAAAGCAATGCTTCTTAGGCTACTCACACTCCATACAATTCATATACTTAACTTTGGCAAGGCTGCTGATGTCACTCACCTAGAAATACACCTCTGGGAAAACCATAACCCTGTAATCTCCATAGTGCATCCTGTAACTGCATACTGCTGTAGTGTGATAAAGTAGTTAGGTAGGTGTTCTAACCCCAGACCTGGCAACTGTGTGTGTGTGTCTGACTGAGTAGAGAGCAATGCTTTTTAGGCTACTCACATTCCGTACAATTCATGTACTCAACTTTGGAAAGGCTATTGATGTCACTCATCTAGAAATACACCTCTGGGAAAATCATAACCCAGTAATCTCCGTAGCACATCCTGTAACTGCGTACTGCTGTAGTGTGATAATGTAGTTAGGTAGATGTTCCAACCCCAGACTTGGCAAATGTGTGTCTGTGTGAATCTGTGTGTCTCAGTCTGTCTCTGACTGAGTAGAAAACAATGCATTTTAGGGTACTCAAGCTCCTGAGAATTCATGTACTCAACTTTGGCAAGGCTGCTTATGTCTCCCACCTAGAAATACACCTCTGGGATGGTTGTAGCTCAGTAAACTCTGTAGCACTTCCTGTAACTGTGTAGTGTGATTTAGAACTATGGTAGGGTTCCATCTCCACCCATGGCAGTTCTGGATGTTTTGTGTGTGTTTCAATGTCTGTGTATGGAGCAATGCATTATAGGCTACTCACTCGCAGTACATTTCAAATGTCCTACTTTGGTAATCCTGCTGATGTCATTCATTGTGAAATACAACTTTGGGGAGAAAGTTCATTAGTAATCCCTGTGGTGCGACTTATAACTGCTCCATGCTGCAGTGTGATATAGGCCTTGTTCAGGAGTTCTATACCCACACATGTTGGTTGTGGATGTTTTGTGTGTGTCTCACTGCCTGTGTAGGGAACAATGCATTTTAGGCTAGTCAATTGCAGTATAGCTGAAATGCCCTTCTTTGGTAATCCTACTGATGTCATTCATTGTGAAATACACCTCTGGGGAAGGGCTTCTTTAGTCATCCCTGTGGTGTGCCCTATAACAACTCCATGCTGTAGTGTGATATAGACCTCAGTCAGGGGTTCCATACCCACACATGTCAGTTGTAGATGTTTTGTGTGTGTCTCACTGTCTGTGTAGGGAGCAATGCATTTTAGGGCTAGTCACTCACAGTACAGTTGAAATGCCCTAGTTTGGTAATCCTGCTGATGTCATTCATTGTAAAATACACAGTTGGGGAAGAAGTACTCCAGTAATGTCCATGGTGCGTACTATAACTGTGTGGTGCTGTAGTGTAATAAACTAGTTAGGTAGGGGTTCTACTCCCTGATAAGACAGGCATGTGTGTGTGTGTGTGTGTGTGTGTGTGTGTGTGTGTGTGTGTGTGTGTGTGTGGGTATAATGTCAACCATACAGGGATAACTGATGGAAAGTAGCTGAGAGGCTGGGGTGCAAAGCCATACCCATACATGTGACATCAAGGACACCCAATTACAGTTAACAGCCCCACTATTACCCATATCACACACTCAACCCACATGTCATATGCACACACATGCCTAGGGCATGTCACCCTGCCCATCTGTCCAATATGCAAGTACAGGCAGACAGTGCACCTCCATGTTCCCCAATGGACACCTGCACCACATGTGGTGCCTTCACATGTGACTCACAATGGGCATACCATGCCTGACACTGTGTCCTGTATGGACAGATGACACTGGCATCAGGGAATGCTGTTGGCATGCCATCAATGTAGGTGCAGGTTAAATCTGATGCCCATTACCAGTTCTTGCCACAGGTGACCAGGACTGGCACATCTGCTGATAATCTCTATTCACAACATGGGCCTGGCACCCCAGATACAGTTCTACATGTCACTGTACATGTATGTGGGAGGTGTGCACATCCCAGACACCATCCATGTCATGGACTAAGGAACACATACATGGCAAGTGATGCACAGCATTGGCCACACACAGTAGTCACCCAGGTGACTGGAGGGGGATGCAATACCACCTGTGTGAGCAAATGCAGACACTACAGGCCTGAGCCACAATGCAGACCATTGTCATGTGGCCTAATGCCAAGGTGTGTTTGTGTCTGTGTTGTACGGTGTGTATGTCCACATCCACACTCACTACAACCCCCCCAGGGCATACTGAAGCATGCTGTCTGATATCTGACACCTCCTCATACACTGTGCCCATACGACCTCCATATGACCCATGTGGTGCATGTGATACCTGAACACTGATGTGTTGTAGCAATCTCACTAGTGATGGTTTGCATTCCTGGCCCTGCCAAGTGTGTCAATGTGTGTGCGTCCCTGTGTGAGTGTGCCTGTGTTGATGCTGGCACTTGTTCATGCAGACAGGCATGTGTACATCACCTACCATATATCTACCATATCCCTGTTGCAGATGTCACTCACCATCACATATATGTTCTGAGTGCTCCACAGCAGGTAACCCATGTGGCGCATCCAATAACTGCATCGAACTGTGATAGCACGACAAAGTAGTTGGGGGTTTGATACCTTGTGTTGGTAGGTGTGTGACACAAACATGCTTCAGTACCCCTCCCTGATGTGTATTTGCCTCTGTCTGCCTCCCTCGCCCCCTCTCTGGTGGATGTGGAGACCCACACCTGCTTTGCTTAGGCAGCAGCATGTGTATTTTAAGTGATGCTCATGATCAGCTGATGGCCTCTGCACAAATTGCAGCCCTTCCCTAGCTGATTGTATGTGGAACAACTGTGGTAACATTCCCATAGTCAATTTCATGGAAACACACACCAGTACCTAGGAACATCATAGTGGTGTTGGCCATTTTCAGTCACTGTGAGCATGAACTAGATCTGTTGTTTAGCAAACAGCATTTCAGATGGATTAGGGATTTACCTCTAACAACATACACTGTGGAAAGAGGACAACAAACAGGAGGGGGATGTGCCTGACCTGACTACAAACTGTAAGTGCTGTTATACGCATTTGGAGTAATGTTGGTTTAACAGTGTTTGTCTGGATATGCCTGTCGTACATGTCGCAATACCTGCCATGTCAGTTCCATGTACATGAGGAATCCCCATCTGCAGGGTCATGTGCAGACTGGGCAGTGTTGTGCCTTTGGTTTCATGTGTTAGCCATGGTGCATTTATCTGTGGAATACAGAAAGTAGTGTGAGGATTGCAGTCTATGGATGGTAAAGGCTGTGACAGTTACTGACTTCATATCCCTCATAGGACATATGTTGCAACAAAACCTGTTACAATGGTAAATTTATGAGGTTATCACAGCAACATGTCTATACTGGCCCTGTGTATGTGCTGTCAGCCACACCTCTGTAACCTTTGTACATATGTCATGCATGAAGTGGTACATATGTGCTGTACACCATAAACAGTGTCATCATATCTGATAACAAGCCAGTGATATATCAGACTGCTACACGTCATGTACAATAGGGGTTATATGTCATGACATAACCTGGACATTCTGTGGATGTTTGTACAGTACTGAGGTCTGTGTAGTGATAGTGAATGTCGGCAGTGTGTGTATTGTTGATATGCACTTTAGCCTGTGTACAGACTGTGGTTGATGTCATTGTTCTAGCTCCCCTTGTATCTGATGTTACATGCGGCCCCACTGTATGGTACTGTTTTGCTGTACATCTTTGTAGGGCCATCCACACACATGTCCCATACCACAGACAGCCATCAGACCAAACTGTGTAGCAGCCCAGTATATGTAGGGTGATTCTTTGAGTTGCACATATGAGGATGGTGTAGAACAGATAGTCCATATACTGTAATATTATGCTAGCTTACCATCTGTGGCTGTGTTCACAATGGTTGTGGTTATGCACTTTCACACTGGTGTATCTTACCCTGTGTTGTGAATTGGCTGTTATGCCTGCTATATATGCAGGTACATCTGCATTCCCCCATAGGAGATGTAGGCCAGTGCTGAGCCAGTCTGCATGTAGCCTGCATAGTGTATTGTTACATGCCTAGCAGCTTAGTGTACTTACCCAGTAAGATGTCATGTGCAGATACTCACCAGATGTACCACTGCCGGGCCTCCCTTAAAAGACATGTATGTCAGACAGAGCAGTGGGATGCTGTACAGATGTATGTCAATATCTATTGGGTAGCATGTGTCCATGGCACCCCTGTATCAGCAGTCATTATGTGTCAGGCCAGACAGGAGTGTGTGAATCCAAAACCTATGGTGGCATATGTATACCAGTCATTATGTGTTATACCCATCTACATGTCTGTCTACATCCATATTGTCAGGCCTGGTACACATGTTGTGCACTAAGGTATTATGCGTATACCTCTGGACTGTACAGTGTGTGTCCGAAGGTCCACATATATTGGCCAATATCCCTGCTGCACTCCACATGGGCATTACATGCTAGCGGCGGTACTTTAGAATGATTTCCTGAAGATGTCTGTCAGTAGCCAATGGCACACATGTCATAAGCAGTTGTGACCTTCCACACACACCATGTCTGTGAAGACAATCCCAATGACAGAAGCAATAGTCTTGTAATATACCTGCTATACATACCTGACATCCCCTTGCACTATGACTTTGGGACTACAGGGGCTGGGGTAGGGCTACACTCCATGTCCAGGACATATGGTGTTAATATATGTACATATACTTATATATATATATATATACATATATATATATCTATATATATATATATATATATATATATATATATATATACATATATATATATCTATATATATATATATATATATATATATATATATGTATAGATATGATTACACATGTGTAGTACTTCCAATTACCACTGTCATGGCAACCACCAACTATGAATCCCTACATCATGTGGGCATCATCCCTTTACATTTCCTGTGTGATGGACATCCTCCCTGTGTGTGGGTATCAGTATTACAGACAGCAGGTAGCAATACCTCTTACAAGAGAACCTGCACACTCAGGGCAGCCACATATTTGTAGGAGGATCAGGAGCTACAGATACACTGTGAGTAGAGTTGTGATATGCTTTGTATAGTACTGGTGTTACAGGGTGTGTAAGTGTACATACTAGTTTAACTTGGAATGCAGTCTGTCTGCATAGCTCACCGCTGTGGGCCTATCCTCCTGCTGGACAGAGGTATGCCTATCATGTGTTGTCGGTCCACCACACAGGTCCTGTGTCAGATATTACACTGGCAGTGTGTGTGTGTTGTGTGCTATCAGTACATAGCTAAATCCATTTCTGTTTCTGACCTCAATTCTCTAACTAAAGGTAGGTTGCAGACTATCCTGTAACACCGGCACCTTGCTTAGTGTATGGCAACACTGTTCCAAATATGTGCCTATGTTCCAGCCTTTGTCCTCCATCTACATACCATGCTTTGCACATATGTCATGCTGTTGGGGGTTGTTCTGTAGTGGCCTGTGAGTATATCACACTGCTATTGCTGCCATTAGTCCACTGCTGTTGTATCCCCCACACATACAGTGGGACTGGGGCCATATATATGCGGGTGTCACCTACACAATACGTGTGCCCTTATGCACTCCAGAGGCCAGTGCATGTAACAGTGGTATATGGGCCTGTATTATTGAGTCTAGGTGGGGAGCACCATAAATGACCTAGGCAGTTACAAAATGTGGGGGTATCAGGGGTGAGCTGCCGCAAGATATCTGGATGTACAGTACTGTATACTTAACCTATATTACATTACTTACAGAAATTGGGGTATTGGAAGCCTACTGCCTCCTGCCATACAGACTGTTCTGTTTGTCAGTGTGATCGTGATGGTGTCAGTTATGCCTTGTGATGTGTCAGTTACAATCCATTTGAACACATAACGGCTTTACCATCTACTGAGTTTGTACAAAGTGTAGATTGAGGCTGCTAATCTAAACTCCTGCAGTACATACTGTTGACTCTTTGGTATCCTGTGGCCTAGTCTGTCTTCACTAATGTACAATTTTAAGGGCACGGCCTTGACAGCAACAGCTGTGAACCTTTCCAGACTACTGTTTTAGTGTAACTGTTTCACAGTTGCAGTACTCTGTTTATATGGTTGTCAGTGTCTGAACAGCTATATGACATGGCATATAGAACTGTAATAGTACACAAGTAAAGGTTTCCCATTTCTGCAAACCTGTGTGTGCCATCTTTCCTATGACCTTTCTATGGGTATATGTTGCAAGCAACGATTGACATTTGTATGGGTGGCCCATACAGTGTCCAGTTGTTCAGGCGTTAACTGTAGGCATAGTGGCTGTTCCATATCATGTGCACCTTCTACATATGTATCATACTGTACATATATCTGCGTGTGTATGTGTAGTCGCATATATATATATATATATATATATATATATATATATATATATATATATATATATATATATATATATATATATATGTATATCTGTATCTGCATCTCTGTGTCTGTATATCTGTATCCTGGGGATGTTGATGGCTTCCACATATTACTTGTCCAATGGGAGGCAGACTGTACTTGGTAGTGTATTGCAGGGTGCACGTGTTTGGCTGTGGGGGGATGCCTATACATACGAGATGTATAGTGAGTGGGGCCTCTCAACCCCATTGACGATGCATGTGGACATATGTGTATTTGTTAATCTGATATTGCTATCTACAGATGTATGGCCATATATACCTATATAGATACATATATCTGCTTATATATATATATATATATATATATATATATATATATATATATATATATAAACTATGTCCGTATATACCTACATAGATATATATCTGCATACACATATGTAACATGCTGTGCATATGTCGACATAAAGGTGTAGACACATATATGTGTCGATTTAGGCATATGCATGTATATTGATATATATGTATATAATGTTAGAAATTTATATATATATATATATATATATATATATATATATATATATATATACATATATAGATATGTTGTATCTGTTTAGATATTAATGTAGTTAAACATACAGACAGCTAGGTATGGTATACACACACAGACAGCTAGGTGTGGTATGCATTCTCTGTGCTGTTTCATGACAGGACTGGATGATATGTTTCTGAGAACATTGACTTTCTTTGTATCTGTCATGGCTTAGTTGTAAATCACTTTGTGTATAGATTGCAGGGTCCTGCGCTCAATCCTTGCAGAGGCAGTTTATTTTGTTGCTGGGCAGAACACGGGCCATTGGATACAGAGTGATTAAGGCACATTAAAGCAGTTGTAAGTGGGTTTGCGCAGAGGTAAGCACTGCTAACCTCCAGTTACAGTTTCTCATACTCTGTTAGCTTTTAAATTGCTTAACTTGTGTAGGCATACCTTACCTCCATGCAAACAAGCTTAAACCCACTTACTGGTGATTAAAAGTGCCTTCTCCCGCTTACCCCCAAGCTAATTTCTTTAAAAAAAAGTAAAAAGGGTTGATAGGAAAGTGGTGAAAAAGGGGCACAAAGAGGGTAAGACAGTAGGGGAAATAGCTAGGCATGTGCAGAAAGAGTGTAGGAAAGGTCCATAGCTGCTCATTTTTTCTACAGCAAAAGCTGTGCATATACACTGAATGTGGAGGGAGATTTGGACCCTGAAACTCCTGGGAGAGGGGTGAGGACAACATAAATTTGTTGTGAGGCCAATTAAACCAGGTTACATGTGTCCAGTGGACAGGTGTGCAAAATGGACATCTATGTATGGGGTGAGATTTTTTTGTGGGAACAGGTTGCCATTTTTTTTTCAGGTGAGAGTGGGACGTTGGGGAGGGGTAATAGGTATTCTTGGGGAGGTAGGTTGGGTAGGTTAACAGACAAGACAAACAAGATGCATACAGGGGCAGTATATGACACCTGTGGGGTAAACACCTTGGACAGGGAGGGTTTTTTGGAAGTCGCAAGCCCATGAGCCCCCAAATGGAAACAGTGGGACTGAGCTCCCCACACATAGACAGTCACCACTGCACCTTCACTGCCCCAAAGGTGGCTGTGCTGGGGGCTGTGTAGGAGGGGCAGGCTCACCATCTAATTGCACCACTCAGCCCTCAAGCTGGTGTAGCCAGTCTCGAAACTCCAGATCGAGTTCCCTACACACCACAGCCCAAACATGTTGATGGGTGACAGGTTCCACTCTGCACCCGCTAATGGGGGTGTGAGCCCCATCCCCTGCAGCAGTTCCATCCAAAGGTGGCAGCAGAGCCTACAGAGGAGGAGGTCCCAGGCTGGGCCCCAGATGTGCTGGTGCCTGGTGCCATGGCCAGCTGAAGTGGGACAGGTAGGTCCACTGGGACCTACCTTCCCAAACGAGCTATGTTGTAGCAGGTTTATGACAGATATGGGTTAGTAACAGTCAACAGCATTCAGGATTAGTTATAACAGCATGCATAGGTATTCCCATTAACCCAAAACACCAGATTTAACACCAATGCAGAGCAAGCAGAACACATGCATATATGGAACAACAGTGGCCATTACAAGAGCATGCAGGTTTCATTGATGGCAACAAGCCACCAATATGGGTGTATTTTAACATGGCACATGCATGGAAACAAATATGAATATTTATAAACCATTAGGACATATGTCCCGACAAAAGTTTGGAGTGTACACATACCAGCTGAGGAGTGTCATCGGATTATTTTGCACATATAGTAGGGATGAGAGAGGCAGTTCAATTAACAAGTAATATATCCTTGTAGTTTTCACAACATTCTTAGTCACTGCAGTGACCTTTCCCTTACATGTATTATTACACTACCCAATAGCCTTATATTGTACACTGGTATGTTTATGGATTATTCTATACGTGACCTGTGTCTTACATACAGACGTGACAAGATGCAGGTGTTAATGCAACATATGTTGAGAATTGCTCTCATACACTTTGGGTGAGGTGTTAGAATGAAAGGTTTGTTTTCATATGCATTCCATGACTATGTACACGTTTGACTATCAGTTATATGTCATTAATGGCTGCCTACATTTCTTGGATCATCACACCAATGTTTCAGGGGAACAGGGTATCATGCTGGTGATATGGGTCATTTATCTGGACATGCTGGACAGATGGGAACAGTTGTGGGGTATGAATATGCATACAACTTAGTAGCACTCCCAGGATTCAACCCCTTGCTGTGTGTGACAAAAGATTATAGCTAACATCACAGTACACAGTGCTATCAGGGAATTGATGTAAAGCTTTCAACTGTTTTCTATCTAAGTCTCCCTCACTTCTACAATATGACTGACCTCTTGGCACTTCCAACATTGTTATGCAGAACTTCATATACATTTTATCTGCATACCATGGTGTGGGTGACACTGCTTAAAATACAACAGTACTATTTATAGTATGCAACAGTTCGCCAACATATGAAAGAAGAGTAGACAGAAGCACTCCAGGGGTTATACCTTTATTCACAGGCTATTATACATCTATTTCTATTGGTACAACACTTTCTAAGGCTCTTATATGTATTTCTTATGACAGTACATGCAGACTAATTACTATCCTGCCTCACGATGCACCCTTTGCAACCAAGCATCATGGGCTTGCTGGTTCGCAGCACACTCATTTGCAGCTGTCAGAGAAATACAATGATATTTAGCCATGCCTATCCATAGTATACACAAGCTAGGCAATTATTTACTACTTAGTAGAATGAGTACTTGCTCAGTACTGGGGCACTGGGCATCTGCCGAGACTCCTGGATCTACTGTTCCAGTACATCCCCTCTCCACTGCTTCAGGTCAGCATGGTGGTGCCTGACCTGCTCACCAGTCCAGGGGATACCTGTGGCACTGGTGAGGTCACGGGCGAGACTGCCCCAGTCATCCACTTTATACTGCGAGCCCTGATACTGGCCCTGCAGTAGTCTCTGCTCATGGCGTTTTACCAGGAGTCATACCATGAATTTTGACTCTTGAATGCTCCAGCACTGTGCTCTAAATGGAGTGCCTATACCCACACCAGCCATTCTGCCTGCAGTAGGAAGCTACAACCAGTTTTGAGAAGTATTGCCGCCTGTGGAGTTTATATACAGCTAATTTCGCGAACTTTCCCATGATTGGCCGGTTTTGAAAGGGCTAAGCTATGGGCACACCTGCTTATATAAGGATGGCACTGCTTAAAGAGGTATACCACTAGGCAGCTTGAATTGGCTCCTCTACACATTGCTTACACTTATTAACTTGAGCTGTGCTGCAGTTAGCTTTGCTTAATAGTTAATTAACACTATATTTGCTATTTGGCAGTGATTTATTGTTCATTACAGGTTATATATGTGTCTGGTATCCGTGATTCATGTGTACATACACTGTATGGGGACCTGAGGACTTCCACACTTTATTGCAATAACACCTCACATCTATGCTTATTGCAGTACTCCAGTTCACATATTTATTTTATGTAGCAGGTTATACCACTTCACACTGTACATAGATTCAGTTCACATGTTGGTTTGATTTTCCTGTGGTGAGGATTAGTTTGCTGATACCTCATTCATTTATATTGCTATGATGGCTCTTTCTTGTGATCCTTTTCAGCCTTTTATACTGCTTTAACCATAGCTAAGCAATAACTTCAATGGGTATGATGAGGTAGAGCGCTCATCATTTTTTTTTTTTGCTCTGTATAGACACTTCAAAATATTTTATGTTAGTGCTAGCTACTTTTTGTGTCTTATCTTCTGGTTTCAAGAGTAGGTCTACTTGTTAATACAAGTATGTTTATAGTTTGTCAAATGCCATATTTCAAATAAATTAGAATACAGAGGGTCTATCCTTTAGGGAGTAAAAAAGCCACCTTCTTTTTGTTTCCAATATGTGGCAATTTTGGTGAAAATTTCAGTTATTTTTTAAGTTAAAATAAATGAGTATAGAGGAAGATGTTCTTGTTTTGGCATAGTGAACATGAATAGAGTTTTTCTGTGTGACTTATTTATATAAAGAAGCAGATATGTGTCTTGTATTATTTAAGGAATAAGATGGTCAGACATTTTTTAATTTCCTTTCTTCCTTTTTTTTTTTTTTTTTTTTGCTAAAACCAAAATCAGAAATAGCATACTTCAATAAAGGATGACTTATCATTGAAACAAACTTATATTTTTGTCTGAAAGTAGTTCAGTAAAACACCATGCAATTTATCATATGTATAAATTACTTTAATGATTTTTTATTAAAAAAAAAAACAAGTTTATTCACTCTAAACAGACTTGTATATATTGTTTATACTAAGCTTGCACAACTAAAAAATGACACAAAACGTTATACCCATTTTTAATTTATGATCATGTCTTGCTCTGAACTTTGAGTTGTTCATTCCTGTTCCTAACTTCAAACAGAAGGTTGTATTAGCAATTCCACTTCACACTAATGTCACATTTTATCCAGTATGTACTGTTTTTATTTACGTGTATTAATTGACTCACATGTTTTATGTCACACCATGTCATTTTACGTTATGTTTGTTCGTTTTTATTTGCTAAATTTACCATGACTGGAGCTTTTTTCCCTAGGCCTCTGCTGAAAAAGGGCTTTTGCTAAGTCAGACTAACCCAGTTAACAAATATCAAAATAATAAATAAAATAATTATAAACACAAGTACAACAAATGCTTTACATCTTACTAAGTTAATGTCATTGGTCTATTAGCCTAGTAGATCTAGTGGCCACCTCAAGGCTCTAACGCTGACATTCTTATTGCCAAACTTCAAATCAACACTGCCAAATCCATTTATATTATCTGTATCTATCTACCTCCTGGCAATAACAGTGCCACCACAGAAGATATCCTATGTTGGTTATCTCAAAACTTACCCCAATAAACCATAATCCTAGGTGATCTTAACATTGATTGGAAGTGTTGCAGCAGTAATCACCCTACCACCCATATTAACCTATTTGTTTTTTTCTCAAACCATTACCTCCCCTACTAGGATAAACAAGCCAAATAAGAAAGAAAGTACCTTAGATTGGATTCTCATAAATAATCTTCCCCAGACTTATGAAGCTGGAACCCTCCCTGATGATGTGAGTAACCACTCACTTACCTACATCATCAGGCATAAGACAAATCTACCCATTCCAACCATTTGTAGGACAATTAGAACCAAGAAAACATTAACCCCGATCTCTTCCAAGGCAAACTAAAAGCATGTAACTGGTCTCCCTTAAACCACCTCCCATTGGAGGAAGCTGTTAAATACTTTAATTCAAACTTCCTAGCTATACTCAACCACCATGCTCCAACCCGCTCTATCAGAATCAGAACTAAATCTTCCCCATGGCTTTCAAAAGAAACCAAGCAAAAAAATCAATCTCAGAAATAAATACTGGAATAAATATCAAATGACTAAAAACCCAGTAGACCAACAATATTTCAGAAAGCTTAGAAATGACACTAAACAAGCTATACTGTCTGACAAAAGAAACCACTACCTACAACTCCAGCAAACTCACCATAATAAACCACAAAAGTTCTGGGCCAGTATTAACCAACTACTACACCCAGGTCAATCTATCACACCAAACCCACAAGGCACAGACTTGGAAAATCCCAAGAAAACTGCCAATGTCTTTAATACTTTTTCACTGAAGCCATTCAAACACTTGCCAGTCAGTTATCACCTCATAACTTTCCTTTATCTAACTCTAACTCTACCCAACCCCATCCATTTCTCTTCCAACCAGTTTCAACAACATATATTCTGACTCTTATCCAAAAACTGAAACCATCCTCTCCTTCAGCTCACAAACTACCCTCTGAATACCTTCAAATAGCAGCCAAGCCCATCACCTATCACATTTCCATCTTGATCAATAGAACCATTAGTGAAGGACACATCCCTAGCATGTGGAAATTCTCCCATATTATCCCCTTACATAAAGGTGGAAGCTCTACCGAATTCTCCAACTACTGTCCCATAGCCTTACTTTCTCCACTGGCAAAGATCATGGAAAAATGTATCCACAGGCAGATGCTAGACCACTTAATCCAAAATAATTAACTATCTAGCTGTCAACATGGTTTTAGACCTTCTCATAGCACTACTACTGCCCTCCTCTCTTTTACTGACTGTATCAACAAAAAATGCAACCACAATATGCTTTCCTCTGCATTGTTTATTGATCTGTCCAAAGCATTCGATACGGTAAATCACCAGATACTTTTAAATATCCTTAAATCCCTCTCTCAAGATGAGCTTGCTATAAAATGGTTCAAGTCCTACTTAGATAACAAACAACAGGCTGTGCTTTGGCACAATAATCTATCTACCCACCTCCCTGTTAACCTTGGTGTTCCTCAAGGATCCATATTAGGACCCTTACTCTTCTCAATATTTATCAATGACCTTCACCTAGCTATCCCCCAAGCCACATGCATCCAATATGCAGAAGACTCCACTCTTATATGCTCATCCATATCCAAATCGGAACTTCACTCCCTCACCCAAAAAGTGTTTAACACAGTTGAACAATGGTTTACTTAGTGCTGTCTCCTCCTTAACCCCCCCCCCCCAAAAAACAAACTCTTCCTTTTTACTACTACTCATAAATCCTGTCCAATAGACTTCACCGTTACATCCAATAATGGTACTCTCGTATCCCCTGAACCTACAACCAAACTACTAGGTATCACCATAGACAACAACCTCAACTTTGACACCCATATCAATAATACTCTAAAAACTGTTAACAGAAAACTAGGCTCTCGCTACAGGATCAAACCCTTCCTTTCTCCTTCAGATAGAATAACTATTGTTCACACTCATCTAATCTCTACTCTCCTCTATGCCTCACCCATATACACAAATCTTTCTAGGAACAACCTCAATAAAATGGAACATTCTTACAATAACATAGCCAGATTTGCTACAGGAAACCCTTTCAGAACCCACCACTGTTATAATCTAAAGCAGCTAGGATGGCTTGAACTTCAAAATCAGCTTAAATTCCACCAACTAACCATTGCCCATAAGACCCTTTCCCAACCTACCAATACCCCTATACTATCTACCCTCATCATCCCCTACAACAATCTGAAGACCTTACAATCGTCACATAAACTTCTTGTAGATATTTCAAAATCAAACAACAAAGCTGGGGACTCTCTCTTCTCTAATACTGTTGGAAAATACTGGAACCTACTTCCCAGGGAACGTTCCTCACTTCCCTTGATATCACTTTTCAAAGGAAAACTAAAACTCTTCCTCAGAACACACTGGTTATGTCCCTGTACTGAGCCTGACTAAGCATCCAGCTCTTCTAATCTTGCTTCTGCCTACCCTCTTACTGCCATTAATCCAGTCCTATTTTCCTTAATACTACAGACCCTTGTCCTATTATATACTATTACTTCCATCTTCTGGAAAATTATGTTTCTGACTACTTTTGCTTTTTTACTAACATAATTATTATATTATAACATATCTTCTTATGTCTACTATGTATTACCCTTCTTTTTTTATGTATTATACCTGCATTTCTTTGTACTATGTTTTGAATGTCTACCCTCTTTGGTATCTCTGTACTATACCTTCAACACACATTGGAAGTATGAATAGTTCTTATGTGATTTTTGTTTGTATATGAAATGTTTTGTTTATGGTTTCATGGAGCTTATCTCCCCGGGCCTCTACTGAAAATGGACATGTATCCAGTTAGACTAGCCTGGTCAACAAATGTAAAATAAATACATAATAAATAAAAATAGTACAAAAGTATTAAGAAAGATATTTCATAATAAATGGTGATCACATGATATTATGCAATAACGGGTCTATATTATAACACCAAAGAGGCATGTAAGGAAACGCCTCTTTGTCGACACATAAAGACCAAATGCACTGAAGTGCGAACGGTCAAAACAGCAAATTCTTTCCCTGGGAAAGAATTCATTTGCAAAAACACACACACACACACACACACACACACACACACACACACACACACACACACACACACACACACACTTACAAACATAACTACACCTCCAATGTGGGGGGTCTGCCGCCCACACCCCCTAACTAAATATACCAACTCCAAGCTCGCACTACAGTGGAGTAAAGGGCAACACTGTGTAGTTGGCTATTTGCACCTTTGCCCTGTAAAGTATTCATCGAATCACTTAAATGTGTTTCGATGAATGCATGTCGCTCATTTGGTGTTCGATATTACAATGTTTCAACGTTGTAGTATAGACCCACAATAACCGCTAATGTAAAGAATGCTGAAATAGTTAAGAAAGGTATTTCATAAAAAATGGTGTCCATATGACATTATGCAACAAGGAATAATAAAAAAGAATACTGAAATGGTTAAAATATATTTGTTACATTTACAATTATGTATAAGAAATAATTTATATAAACACAATGCAAGTCATGAAGCAAGTCACAAACTTTGTGAATTGTTATAACACTTAAGATATAGTTACTCCAGAAAAGGATTAGCTGGAGTGCTTATTTGACTTGCTTGTTGTTCTGCTATTGTTGATTTCTGTCTGCCTTTGATTTTGAATTGAAGTTTTTCATTTAAGGTTTGATTACTTCTATTTTTTATCTTTTTCTAATATTGCATTTGTTTTGTTATATTTTTTTTTTATTCTGACAGAGTTTTAAGAGGTCTTGGCTAGGGGCATTTAGAAACGTTAGAAAATA
This sequence comes from Protopterus annectens, assembly GCF_019279795.1. Classification (NCBI taxonomy): domain Eukaryota; kingdom Metazoa; phylum Chordata; order Ceratodontiformes; family Protopteridae; genus Protopterus; species Protopterus annectens. Next base: position 1,124,070,087 of record NC_056746.1, read on the forward strand.
ATTCCTTTGCAGGCAGTGAATAACATCTAGCAAATTAGTGGGAGGAGCTAGGAAACAGCATTTATCTTTAACTAGAGTTTTTTGGAGGCATCTTTAGCTGGAATGCTTATTTGACTTGCGTGCTTGCTGATCTCTGTCGGCATTTGGGTTTGAAGTGAAGTTTCTCATTTAAGCTTTCGTTATCTCTGTTTTTTATCTTTTTCTTATATTTCATTTGTTTATTTAAGTTTTTTATTTTGTTAGAGTTTTAAGAGGTCTTCGCTAGGGTCAGTTTTAAAAACTAGAAACAAATTATTTTGCAGACAGTGAACAACATTTAGCTAATTAGTGAGAGGATCTGAGAAACAGCATTCTCTTTAGAAAATTTTGGAGGCGTCGTTATTTAGCTGGAGTACTTATTTGACTTGCTTGCTGTTCTCCTACTGCTGATCTTTGTCTGCATTTGATTTTGCAACCCACCCTCCCAGCTGTTGTTGTACTCTTCCATTTCATCAGCTCATTCTCCTGAGTATGGAGAGATCAGTTGGGAGGCCCCATTAATTGCTGGTTGAAGGCTTATTGTGCCTTTTATTCTAAGTGTCTTTGTTCTGGTTTATGCTCAATTAACCAGAACTGCTCTTTGTTTGGTGTCCTTTGCCAGAGGTCCAGAGTGTTTATGCTTTAATTGAAGCCATACAAAGCTAAGAACAAAAAATTTAATTTATTTTGAGTTTTATTAGCAATTTTTCATCTGTATTTTACTGTTTTACGTCATTAATTTGTGCATTTTGACTGTTTTCACTGCTTGTGCTGGTTTATTACCTGCACTTGTTTTGCACTGAAATATTGCTTAGTTAGCATTGATTAGATCCAGACTTGCTGAATTTAGCCTGATTTTCATACACTTGAACTCAAATCCAGCCATTTTACATTAAGTAGGGCAGAAGAGTTTTGATATAGCTTTGTCTAAGCTGGGGGTTGCTGGAGGAAGGATCATTGTGTGATTTCCTATTGGCAGACTAGTTTACAACTGTTTAATTTTGCTTGTATATAAACCTTACATCATGCAAATGGAGATAAGTGGTGCCTTGTATAGCCACAAATGCCTAGAAACTATGTTTTCCCTTGACACCAGTCAAGGAAACCCTCAAAGATTCCCTGCTGCTCTGTGGGCAATGCAGCTGGACACTTATGCACTACAGGTGATTCAGCTGAGCACTGAGCAGTGCTACCCCACTTTTCATCCTCATTTTTCTGTAGAATAAGTTCTCTTGTTAATCCTAGAGCAATAGTTTCTCTAATTTCCCCTGTCACAAATTAGTACTTAAAAATTACCTTCTACTATAGACAGTCACAGTTTCCCAATATTTCTCCAACCAGCCTGATGGACATGGGCATCCTGAGGCAATGTAACATTTGCCTCATGTATACTGACAACCACTTCCTCCTAAACCAAACAAATGCAGTATGTGAGAGATGTACCATGAAACTAGAACCAGCCCTCTCACATAACAGTAAACAAGATATAAGACAGGTTGTCAGTACACACACCTCTCCTGTCTCACACAAGATAAGGTCAAGACACATAAACCCACGTATGTGGAGGTGCTCACTAAGAGCCTACCAAAAGACGAGAGCCCTCCCAAGCACAAACAACCTACACATACTGGTACACAAACAGAATACATCACTATACATAACACCACTCATATCAGTGTCTCAACAATTAAGCCTTTAAGCAAAATACCTCAAAGCCTAATGTTCTAGTCATAGGCAACTCAATAGTGAGACACACAGATGTCCCCCTCACCAGGTTGGACAAGGAGAAGGTCACAGTCAGCTGCCTCTCAGGTGCCAGGATCCATCAAATCATGCACGCATTCAAGTCACTCAGCAGCAATTACCATTATGACTCTGTCATAGTACATGTTGGAGTGAATGACTTGAGACATGCCTATCTGGACTCTATGAAGAGAGACATGGCTGATCTCTCAGATTATGTGTCCTAGGTAGGTAAGTCCATAGCCTTAGGCAGCATTCTGCCTTCACTTAGGATGATGCCACAATACAGACAAAAACTGATTGATTTCAATAATTGGCTTAGCTTCTGGTGTCACTCCAAGGGGATCCAGTATCTGACAGTCTGGGAAGACATGGTAGACAGACCTCGCTGCTCTTCCAGGGATGGCCTTCACCTGTCTCCTTAAGGCTTTCAGATACTGGCAAAGATGTTTGCTTCCCACATAGAGCCTTTTTTGGCAAGGTCAAAACAACAAAGCTTCCATCATAAAGAAATCCACTACAGACAAACTCAAGGTCATGCTGCTTAATGCTAGGAGCCTAAACAGTAAACTGCATTCCCTGCAAGCACTCTCACCTTGGAAGATGCAGATGTCTCTGCAGTCACCGAGACTTGGTTCAAAAGAACACCTCAGCCATACACAGCTACAATGCCTTTCACATGTTCAGACTTAAAAAAGAGCATGAAAGAAACAAAGCTGGAGGTGTATCCGTCTTCATTAAATCCGAATATACATCAAGACAGGTAAAACAGTATCACTCTGTTGAGCTAGTCCAGGTCAAAATAACTATAAGTAAAATTCCCTACCACATCATCGGTAACTGCAGGTTCCCCACCATGAACCAGGAGAAGCACAGTGCCTACCTGGACTTGCTAGAGTCACTCAGTATACAGCCAAACACCTTGGCCATAGGAGATTTCAACTATCTTTTCAGCAGTTGGGAGACTTACATGACCACAAACATGATCACGCTGAGGTTCCTGGATTTTTTTTATTCAAATATCCTGGAAGAGTTGGTCTGCAGCCCCACAAGGGGCTAAAATGTCCTAGACCTAGTGCTCACCAACATGAGGGGATCACTGCACTATCCCCTGTGCATTGCCCTCTTTGTCAAGGTCAGACCATAAATCAGTCTTATTTGAAGTAAAGATTAGACCTGACACCCCCAAATGATAAAAAAAAAAGACTGAAATATTTCTCCAAAGCAAACTATAGCCTACTAAGTGATGGTATAAAAAGTTTCAAAGCCCATGCTAACACAGACAACAATGACTCCTATGCAGAAGAGTACAAAAATGTCATATACAACCACTTAAACAAATGTATTGACTTGGCTGTACCTGAGAGGACTGAAACCAGGTCCTTCTGAAAAAACAAGCCAACCTGGTGGACTGTAATTATAAACAAGCTGGGTCTATATCATATAATCGAACTTCCAAGATTTCGAACACCATATTTTCGAACTTGGAAGTTCGAAATATGACAACATTGAAACCTCAGAACAGCAAATTTTTTCCCAGGGAAAAATTCACTGTTCCGAAAAACACACACACAACACAAGCACACCAAAAACCTAATAAACCTACACTAAACATTACATACACAACTATCTATGCACTAACCTTAACCCAAACCCTAACCCTAAGGTCCGTCACTATCGCACACTTGCCTTACCCACACCCTAACCCTAAAGTCCGTCACTATCGCACACTTACCTTACCCGCACCCTAACCTTAAAGTCCATCACTATCGTATACTTACCTTACCCGCACCCTAACCCCCAACGTTCGTCACACTTGCACACTTACCTTAATCTGATCCGTAACTTTTGCACTACAGTAGAAAAAATGTCGAAGCCGCGGAAACAGCCAACTGAATTCTTTCGCTGTGAAAGAATTTGTATTTCCGTGGCTTCAACATTTTCATTTTTCGCACTTCCCCATTCGAAGTTCTAGTCCTCGAACATCTTGACGTGTGATTAAATAACAGACCCAAAAAAGTTATATAGCAAAAGAGAGAAACTGATATCTAAGAACAAGATGGGATTTACTCAACAGAGGAAGAATACCCTCCACAGCTTGAACAAGCAAATCAGATAACTTGTAAAGTCCTCTAAGGTTAGTTACAAGACTAAATTAGCAACCCTGTCTAAAGACAACCATAAGGCATTCTTTAGCTACATCTGAAGCTTAAAACGAAATGCCCAGCTGTATGCTGAACTTTTAGTGGATGGCATCACTCACACTGAAACTGAAGAAATTGCCAACCTGCTAGCTGACAGATTTGGCAATAACTTTATCCCCCTGTCCCCACCAGCTATACCGCAAAGCATTTCTGACACCAGTACTCTACCAAGTACAGGTCATACAAGTGCTCTCAAGCCCCAAAACACTGCCTCTATGGGACCAAATAACATTCCAGGTTGCTTACTAAATAATCTAAAGCAAGACCTAACAGAACCACTTGGCACTCTGTTTAACCATAGCCTGAGCACTGGCTTTGTTCCGGCAAATAGGAGAACAGCAACAGTAATCCCCTTGCACAATGCAATTGACCCAGGAAACTATCAATCCATAAGCCTAACCGCCTTTAACTGCAAGGCCATGGAAAGAATCATCATGGACTTTATCAACAAGGGCACAGACAACCTTCAAAACTCTTTACCTGACACAGTTTGCCTATGTCAGGGGTAGATCTTGCTTATTAAACCTGGTGGACTTCTTTGTGAATGTCACCAAAGCCCTGAATGAGGGCAAATCAGAACATACCATGTATCTTGATTTAGCCAAGACTTTTGACACAATCCCTGACTCAGATATCATTGAGAAACTCTCCCAGCTGGGGATTAACCTATACATCACTAAATGAGTAGGAAACTGGCTCATCAACAGAATGCACACTGTCAAAGTTGAGGAGCCCACCTCCACCAGTAGACCAGTTACTAGTAGAGTACCACAAGGATCTCTTCTACTGTCTGGAATCTATTTTTCTGAAGTCCAGGAGAAGGCATATGGCCTGTGGCTTACCAAGTTTGCAAATGACTGCAAGCTGGGTGCAATCATTGAGTCCTACAATAATGTAAACATATTACAGAAGGGGCTAATGTAGACAAATGATTGGTGCCAAAGTCATGAACTAAAACTAAATGCAAATAATGCTTCATTATCTCCTTTGTCAAAGAATTAGCCTCTGCTAGTTGTGATACAGATAGCACCCCCTAAGCTCAAATCCAGTGGTGTGGGACTTGGGAACACAGGTTGATAACAATCTAAACTTCGATCACGTGTCCATAGTGGTAAGGAAAGCCTTCTACATTGTGCATCTCATAAATAAGGACATCACATCCAAGACTAAGGAGATTATAACTCCACTGTATTCGACCCTTATCAGACCACTAATTGAGGACAGGCTCCCTTCTGTATGTATCTCACCAAACATCTGTAGCAACTGGAGAGACCACAGAGGTTTTTAACTAACAGAGTCCAAGGCCTCCAAAATGTAACTTACATGAAAAGACTGAAATCCCTGTCATTGTCCTCTGTGTTATACAGGTTGCCTGGTCTACAGATCAATCTTTGACTCTGCCCTAATGGAAATGCTGCACATCTGCAAATCAAATGGGACAAGAGACACTCACTCCAAGGATCTCAGCCTAGCCTGTGACATTAACTGAACATGTTGGAGAGACAGATATATCTCCCACAGATTGCCACTGCTCTTGAATAAGCACCAACATGAAGTGGAGGATCCTATTTAAGCACAACCTTGACAATTGGATGGGTGAACTTAAATTAACCCCAGGGGTGGCAACTATGTCCTTTATGGACAGGGGTAGTCGGTGCTGATCATAGATTCGCTCTGCTAACAATGACCATCTAACTATGGTCAATTAGAGTACATGGGTTTTTTTACACAGTTAGGCTTGTAAAGGCCCTAGGGTCATTAGCCTAGTAACCTTTATGAACCTATGAACCCATGACTGTTAATTAGTGTTTCATGAATGGTCTTTTAAGTTTTGGCTTAAAATTGAAATAATCATTCAACTCAGGCTCACTATCTGCTTCTAATCAAACTGGCTAGAAGTAACCTGTCTGGTCTAGCAAATTCATTATGTCATCATCTCTTAAGCCTACTTCATCTTTTCAATTTTATAATAAAATATCGAAGTTAGCATACATCTATACAAAGCAGTTCCCTTGTTCTTTTATTTTGTGGTAAAGTTGTGCCCATATATCCTGTTTGCTTTCTTTTTATGTGTTTTCTCCATATTTAATGCACAGCTATGGATGCATTCTACATGTTCTATGTTATTTATATTTTCTATATGAAGTGTCCCTGTGACCAAAGGATTTTTAAAGAACGTAACTATAAGGACTGCAAGAATTAAATGTATATTGTGGCAAAACACCAACCCCGACCCACACACACACACACACATGCAAAAGTTTCTACTTTTCCATGAGGCCAGCACTTAGGATACCTGAAAATCAGGTTTTCATTCCAGAAGTTTTAAATTAAAGTATCTATCATTGGAAATGTAAAGCATTTCCCACTGTTTCATCTAAGCCTTGATGTGCTGTAAGTGTTTTCTGGTTATTGGCAATAATATTATTAATAGCCCTGGAATATATATTGTATGCGTGTACCACGGTAGAAAGTCTAATTAGCACCTTAATACACTGGCTGTAAACCAAGGTTTGCACATTTTCATCTTGAATGGAGGCAAATGAAAAATACCCTTCTTCTACTGCACTGTTTCTGGTACAACCGTTGAGGTACCCTCTAATAACAACTTATGGGAATTTTGTTATCATTTGTGTTTTAGCTCTAATATCCTTTACATGTGTAAGCTGTATTTTACTATAATGTATCTAGGTATTGTCTGCAGTATTATTTTTTCACAGTGCTTGCCTTCAACATGTTTGTGTTTAGATTCTTAAAAAAAATCCTTCTTATTGTTGTTAGTAATGAAGTCAATCTCTTTAAGTAATTTATTTATTATTTTGATTACTAGGGAAGTCTGACTTGGAACAAAGCCAATTTTTAGTAGAAGCTCAGGAAGAAATGCTCCAGATGCATGTCTTTGTAAAGTGGGAGAAAACCAGAGTACCCAGAGAAAACCCACACGAACACAGGGAAGACATGCAGACTCCACACAGAAGGCACTCCAGCTTAGAATCAAACTGGAAAACTTCTTGCTGTGAGGTGACAACACTACCGCTGCACCACTGCACCTTTCAACAGTATTCATGAATTCTGTACAATCTGCCCATTCATGTTACTCTCATGTAATTGATGACATGTTTTAATAATGTGGGCAGATTTGTTAATTATTTTAAAAAAAAGCACCTCATTCCTTGAAAAAAAAAATCCACCCACGATAGTTTTGGCGTTAAGTTTTTATATGTAAAGTTTAAAGAATCTAAGTTGTATGAGAACCTTTGTTTTTTTGTTCACTCTACTCATATGACAATGCTTTCACACGTATGTGTAATAGGGAGATTTGATTTCTTATAGGAAATGTTCCTATTGAAGTTTTGTGGCACCACATAATGGTCGCCATCACTATATCATAAGACCTCTCAACCAATTGGGGACAAATTTCAACAGAATCAGGGACAAGTCAAGAAAAAATCAGGGACACTTTTAAAATATTAGTGCTATTAACTTGAAACATTGACAGAATCGGAGCATATGAATTAATACACATTTTCTGAAGTAAAAGAAGTTTATAACTCTTAATTATTGTCATTATTCATTAAGTGTAATTCACCACCTTTCCTCCAAAAGTCACTAGTTTTAGAAGGTATTAAGAGGGACAGAGTTAAAATTTGAGTCAAAATCAGGGATGTCCCTGAAAATCAGGGACAGTTGAGATCATATTTATTGAAAATGTTTGTCACAAATAATGAAGTTTTTTAACTCAGTTCTAAATAATATCACATATCAATCTATCCATATTTATATCAATATCTATATCAATTTATCTATCAATACATACATATATTTTTTGGGTGGGTACCATTAGATAGTCCACTTTGATTGACCATCAGTATAAACCATACATCTCTTTCAACTTGGGACATGGTCATACACAAATAGAAAATATCCACAATAACAAAAACAGCCTTTCACCATATAGTATATTAGTAATAGTGAAGTCCTTACAAAAAATTAGTGTTTTGAGTTTTGAATGGGAGCTAATTTGATCATGTTATGGGATATTTTAGACAGAATAGTACAAGGAGAAATTTGAAGCACAGTGTGATGAGATGGGGTGTAATGTTTGAGTTAAACTTGTCTGCAAGGGTATAAGCTAAGATTTCTGACTTGGGGTAGGAGGTACCTTTAGAAGTGAGCTAATTGTAAACATGGGTATTACTTTTGTTTCTCCTGATATAGCTATATAAGGTATTCAGTGGTACAACCCTGATATTACACATACTGGAATAGGCTGGGTGGGTATGCTTGTGAGTTAATTTTGTATAAAAAGGGGGGAGTGAGTTGAAACAAATATTTTTTCTTTGAACTTAGGTTTCACTTAGTGAGGGAAGAATACTGCTCAAAACCAGTGTTATCTTCCTCAGACATATAGGTGATAAGTTCCACTTTTATCCTGTTGCATCTTCCTTAGGAGTAGAGTACCTAAAACCATTCACCTTCACACAAGTGAAGATAAGGTTTTTCTTAATTAAAAAGGGGGTCTTAAAAGTACTTCTAATGTCCCTAATCCTATCACCAGAAAAACAAATGGGAATAACCCTCTTTCATCTAGTCTTCTGTGTGATGTTAGAGTGTTTTATGATGCAGTCACCTAGATTCAGGACTGGCCTTATAGCTTCAGGCTTTTAGATGCTGTGATTCCAAGTAGAGGTATATTGTGTTGCAGGTGTTGGAATAGGTAGTTTTCCTAACTGGGTGCATGGGAGGGTTAGGCAGTGAATTCTTGATTACTTCAGTGTAAGTAGATCTAGTGCTGTGTGGCTTTTTTGTTTACAGTGGCAAGCACAGAGAAACATGCCTCCAGTCCATGTAGGTAGTTGCCTCTCTCAGAGGTTTAATTGAAAGAGTCTAGGATTAGGGGATTATCAGTAAAAGAATACAGTTTATATAGTGACATACCAAGGGTAGAACAGTGGCAGCAGTCCACCCAGTTGCAGGCAATGAGTGTGTTGTTGTGGGGGTGGGGGGGGAGTGATCAGCAGATGATGATGATGAAATGCAGCAGCCAAATTCAAAAAGGAATGCAAAAACTGTTTTTGTAGTCAGGGCTGAAGTGCTGAAGTCTGGCATTTTAACTATAGCAAACTGGTTGCTTCATTTTAGCAAGAAGTTTACAAAAGTTTCAGAGCAGAAGAGTTTAAAGAGCTTACAAACAGATGCATAAGCATTCTGTTTTGTAAAAGAACCAGTGTTTTTGATTTAATTTGTGTCCTATATCACTGCCCATATAAATATTTGTGGTGACACCATTTGCTTTTGTTTCAGTGTTCTCTGCTGTCATTTTAAAGATTTTGAAATCACAACTGGGCTCATGGAAGTGATTGCGAGCCTGGTTGTCCAATCGGAGGCTGTTTGAGTCAATATAACATGCCTGCTTATAATTGGCCATGATTAGAGTGATCAAGCTATAACACAGCAACACAAAGATGCAAAGACATGCTTAGTACATCTTTAAGCGATACCATTTGGTATTAGAAATTTTCTTGCACTTAGACTTTGAAGTTAGAGAAGAGCATAGCAAGCACAGGTGAGTCACTTTCTGTTATTTTATCTACAATTATTTTTTCAGAAACAGATTTGTTCTTCTGTGACCAAATAAATGTATATTATGCCACTGGATTGCTTTGATTTTACAATAATATTAAAACAATAATTAGCAGCACACTAACTTTATTTTATGCAATTAATTTTAGCATATTTTAAATTATATTATAATTTACATTGTAATAGTGTGTCAGAGGCTGCTCAGAAAACTGGGTCCTGAATTCAGAAACATTATTGTGAGATGTACACAAGTTGTACATCACATGGTAAGTTTTTTATATTCAGAGAAAAACCTACAGCAGTGATTTGCATGGAGATGTATAGCCCCACTGTGGGCTGTATTTGCAGCTATCATAGTGTGCATTCCATGGAGAGGCATATGCTAATTAACCATTTGTTCTTCCACGAAACTGCCTGCGTAAAGTAGAACAGCCACTCCTTGCTGCTCATGGTAATGGATATTTAATCATAACAGAACCCAAAACAATGGACAGTGAATTTAATATATATTTTTGTATAATTAGTAATAACATAAATGAAAAAAAATGTGTTTGAATCTATTACAGCAGTCATGAAAAAAATTCCATTTATAGATCAATAATTAATTCTAAAGTTGTTAAATGAGATTAATAAAAATACATCGAAAGGCTCTGATAAATCCCAGCAATTTTACTTTCTGAAACCACATCTGAATTAACGCCTATTTTATCAACTTTATTCAATATTTTTGAAGGTATCATTCCATATCATGGAATTTGCCTTATACAACTCCTGTATATAAAAAGGAGAAAGAACCAGGTCCAGATTCCATAATGTTTGCAGAATTCACTACATTATGTCAATATCAGCAAGAAACTTTTGGTTAAAGCTGCAATATGAAAATGTACGATAAGAAACTCAGAATAGCTCAGCTCACAATGGGCCATCACAGTATGAATGGCACACTAAAGAAATGTGCAAATGATCTGTAAGTAATAAGAAATGGTTGTCCAATTACATTGTACAGTAACAAAGTTAAGAAAAGATGATCACAATTCAAGCATCCTGATAGTTGTAGAGACATATATATATATATATATATATATATATATATATATATATATATATATATATATATATATATATATATATATATATATATATAAAAGAGAATCTGTCCAGTAAAGTTAAGAACAACTACAGAATGTAATTAACTCTATTATGATACAAAAAAAATACTGCATGGCATTCGTTACATACATTTTCAGTAGTTCCCTGAAAACATCTCAGACAACTACAAATATTTCCATAATTCATCCACTAACATAAAATATGTGTTTCAAAGCTGCAGTTCCATTTATGATATAGATATATATTGACAGCACTGTTTCCAGTAAGTTCAGAGACAACTACAAATATCTCTAACACATATATTAATAAAATATGACAACTTGAACTTAATGATTCCAACAGATTCCATAAAATTCCTAATAAAAATGTTAAACATGAAGGGCAATCATGGCCACATCACCATCGCTAAAATTTGCTAACAATGGGTTTAAGACTTGTGTGGGGAACAGAAGTAATGCACACACCAAAGGAAAGTGGTAGACAGAAAGGAAGACGTGGTGTATGAGTGAAGAAAAGGGACACACAAAAGGAATGTTGGAAATGGAAAGTCTGAAGGAAAGTCAGAGCGGCTTAGGTCATTTATTTATTTATTTTTTGGGTGGGAATAAGCCACATTTTTTTCTTTTTTTATGAATAGAAGGAAAGGTAAACATAGGAAAGACGAGGAGAAGGACATCAGGTATACTCAAAGAACAAAAAATACAATGCAATACAGACAAAGGTTGGAAAAAAACAGTAAGTACAGGTAAGTTACACAAATGACACACTGCACAAAATGGGCAACGGAAAGATGTCAAACAGGGTGGAGATGCATACTAGCCATGACGAAATGCAGAAAAACAAATCTACCAATGCACTGTCATGTTATGACTTTTTGCAAACTGTGTGGCAGTCATACCTGGATGTGCATGATAAATGGTACATGTGTGCTGGAGGATAATAAATAAGGGTCACAGTACAAATCAGATATATAAACACATACCCAGGTAGTCTGCCAGTAGTGCGACTATAAGCCAAGCAACATCACAGATGATCAAATGCAGATTTAACAATGCTAGATAACTCCAGCAAAGAACAAAACCAAATCTACGACCATGCACGTGAAAGGCAAATTACCATGTACAGTGCTAAACAGCAGTACTGCAGAAAAGCAGCAAAATAGCTGCTAAATGCACAAATAGGTATGCACAGCCCAAACAAATGTATAATGGAATGCATATATATGCTACACACATATATGCCATATCAAAGGCAAAACACCGGTGTAAGCTTATATGTTTAACTGTCAGTGGCCTAAATGGAATGTACATGAAATCCCAGTGACATATAAGAATATTTATAAAAAATGTAACACTGCACCTTACAAAATATATCAGGTTGTGCACATAGATTTCAACAATGTGCACTGGTGAATACACAAGTATAATGAAAACAAGGATGTATTGCAAGCAGTAGCCAGCGGCTTGGGTGCAGATTTCCTGCATCATAAAATGGCCAACATTTGGCACAGGTTCACCATGTCAGCAATATAATAAATGACAATGGTCAATAATTACAACAAAGGCAGACATATATGCAAAATACAATACATAAATATGAAGGTGGAAGAGAGGTGGACAATCTGGGCCCACATCAGGGAAAAGCAGGACAAGGTTAAGTTGACACAATGCAAATGCATGTGTACAGCACACAGTGTGCTGGAGAAGCCAAACAGAAATATATTTAACCAAATGGAAAATATAAGTCAAATGGTCAGATTGATTGCTGAAGAACTGGACATGTATAAAACACACATACACAGCAATGTGCAATCATGTCACATCAACATGCATAGGTAAGCAAGCTAAAAATTACAAGCACATGCACATATACTCATGCAAATGTCAATTAAAGGGTGTACATCAGCTACCCTACTCATTACAGAGCAGTGGACACTCCTGTGAGCATCATTAAAACACATCAGCTGTAACTCAGTGAATGCTCAAAGACCAGTGGTACATTTGCTTGTCAGCATGTCTCTGCCTATGTGCACACACACACACACACACACACACACACACACACACACACACACACACACAAGAACATTCAGTTAATGTGTACAACTATTTGTGGAAAGTGTAAATCAATGTCAGTATATAATGGATGTAGAAATGCTACATACAACAGACACAACATAATGTACTGTTAAAGAATGTGCTATCTCTGACACTGTATAGATTAATGCTACATGGCTGTTTTACGCAGTCAGAAAAGGAGGACTGCACATAGACAGGATATGCCTGTATATGACCCCATGTGGCATCAGTATTGCCAGACCATGACACAAAAAAATCACATCATGCCAGTGGGACATCATGACAACTGTCATCCAAAACACATATGGAATGACACTTCTGTCTGTTGCACATACCTGATATGGCAAAACTCGGTTCCAAGGCATATCACAGTGTTAATGATGCAGTCTGTACAAGATGGTTTGCCATCAAAATTTCGAAGGCTCATATTGGAAAATCTTGTGGCTGAAAGTAATTTTTCAAAGTTTTGCAATTCCGAACTGCAATAATTTGAAATCATAATAACAAAAGCAAAGTGTGATTCATTATTATGAGTTTGGCATTATGACAGGACATCATGGTACAGTGAAGATCATGGAATTTACCCTTTTCCTCACTGTAGTGTGATCTTGGAGTTGTTATATATAATTTGAAGGGGGTGTGGGGTTGCAGGGGGGCTAGTCCCCTTGCTAAAATGCAAAAGGACATACAGTCATTCGAAATCGGAAGTCTGTTAATGACTTTCGACATATAGGCTAGATGCTGTTTTTGTTTTCAACATTTTAGTTCTGTCTTTTGCTTCAAAAATGTTTTGCCTTCGACATTTTGATAGTAAACCGTACAACATATGCTATCTGTCATTTGCCCCAGTAAAACATATTTACAGGCTATCTCTTACAGCACTAGCTGCAGGTTAACTGCCACAATGCATGGACAGTTGAATGTCAGAGGAACGTGTAATGTGTTAATGTGTGTCAAGCACACATTGAAACAGAAGTAAATGTCACATGACAATAACACATAATCATGGCAGATACATGATATGAATGCATAAGAGTGCATATATAGTTCAATCAATGAAATGGCAATCACCATGTTGGCAGCATAACACAAGTGGAGCACATAGACAATACTTACAGACTGGAGGGACCAGGCTGATATGATTCAGACTCCTTAATCCTGCCTCTTAAACCTGGTTGATTTCTTTGAAACAGTCACCAAGGCCATTGACAAGGGGAAGGTGGTCCACACAGCCTACCTAGACCTCGCAAAAGCCTTTGATACAATACCCCACTCAGGCATTATAGATAAGATCACCAGCTTAAATATAAACCCCTATATCACTAGATGGGTTGCAAACTGGCTCAAGGACAGAACCCGCATGGTTAGAATTGCTGGAGCCATGTCAGACTCCAAACCAGTTACAAGTGGTGTCCCACAAGGCTCAGTCCTGGGACCTCTCTTGTTCAGTATATATTTTTCGGAGGTACAGGCCAACATGGAAGGACTGTGGCTGACCAAGTTCGCAGATGACTGCAAACTGGGCGCCATAATCGACTCTCCAGCCGACACAAGCATCCTCCAAAAGGGCCTCATAGAAACAGACAACTGGTGCCAGAGCCATGGCCTCAAGCTAACGCCAAAAGTGTATAGTCATCCCTTTGGCAAAAACAAAGTGCCCACAAATTACCACATAGGTGGTAATCCATTAAGTACAGAAAAAGTAATTAGGGACCTGGGGACCAAAGTTGATAGCAATCTCTCATTTGACAACCACGTGGCCAAAGTGGTTAGAAAAACATTTTATATAGCCCACCTAATCATGAAGGGATTCACATCTAGATCAGGGGAGGTCATCATGCCTCTTTACTCATCCCTCATCAGGCCCATAATTGAGTACATGCCCCTTTTGGGATGTATCTTACCAGACACCTGCAGCAACTGGAAAGAACCCAAAAGTACCTCACCAAGACGATCAAAGGGCTCAAACAGATGCCATATGCTGCCCGGTTAAAGAAACTCCAGCTCTACTCAGTGGCATACCGCCTGCTTAGAGGCGATCTGTGCCTGACGTATAAAGCCATATCCAACCCAGAATTAATGGACATGTTGCACCTCAGAAAATCCAAATCCCATCGAGCTACGTGCTCGAGAGACTTGAACCTCAGCACTTAAATAAATAGGACATGCTGGAGGGACAGATTCATAACCCAGAGGCTCCCTTCACTCTGGAATAAAATCCCAGTCCAGGTTAGGCAGAGTCCCTCATTGACTCTCTTCAAGAGGAATCTTGATGAGTGGATGGGAGATCGTAGGTTTACCCCGGGTATCACTTCTGTGTCACTGTTAGACAGAGACACAGTATACTAACCTCGAAAAAGGGCATAGAAAAATTAATTTAAAATGGGTGGCGAAAGCCAAACACACTCTGGCTAGGCTTATAAATGCCCTAGGGCAGATAGCCTAGCATGAACCTATGAACCTATGAACCTATAATGACCTCACAAGCTATTACCCTGAATGAATCCTGCATAGCCCATGTCATATCTTCAAAGAAGGACTCCATTATACCCCTAATCTGTGTTCAGAACACATCGTTTATGGCTTCCTGGATCTCTTCTTGATAATTATCCTGATTCTGGTCATGTCAATGTCTCCTGTGGACTGCAGACATCATGGCTCATGCAGGGGCAGGTGCAAGTTCTCAACATCATCATCACTGTCATCCTTGGAAGACTCTGGTAGTGACCTGGCATGCATTCATCATCATCTTCTGATCCTAGAATATCCACAGGTTCCTTGCTCTATAAAGATTAATTGCAAAGCACAACAGAAAGCAAAAGCAAATGTCTATCATGCAGAACAGTGCCATGAATATCATAGCACAACAGAATATTATTGTGATGATAATTTACACAGGGAGTGACACTTATCCTTTATTGACAGAGTTACCTTATAAATGCATAGCCCTGTATGTCCTATTTGTAAACAGGATGACAGTATTCTTTTTTTAACAAGTCTATAGGCTAAGACATAACACACCTAGGTAATTAGCTTTGTAAGAATGCATGAATGCTCATATCAAGAGATTGTACTGTCTGCATTTAATGAGTTATATGAACAGCCACAAAGTGTCATTGTTAAAATGATAAAGTGATATGAGAATATTGTTAACAATAGGCAAGCAATATGACAAACATTTGAGACAGATAGAATAATAGTTGGCTGAACACACTTCAATATAATGATTGCAATAGTAGAATCAACATGACATCTTCATTCATCACAGCTGTTGGCATATGAGAATTTAATTTATTTATTTATTGCATTTGTTGACCGGGAAAGTCCACTGGGCTTGGAGGAGCCCATTTCAAGTGGAGGCCTGGAGAGAAAAGCTCCACATTATTACATACAATTAACAAAATAAAACATTGTAGATACATGAATAAAACAGATGTAGTACTATATACAATTAGTTAGAACAATTGTTGATATATAAAATGTACACACAGTAGAAAGGATAAGACAGTTGGCAGAGATGACATTCCAATAATGCCTATAAAAGACATCATTTCTTTTAAGTAGCAGTATAAATGGAAACAGAAGTATGAAAGTCAGAGTAGAAGAGGAAAGTCACTTAGCAGTATATGTGAGTAGAGAAAGACAATAGTATGTACATGTGAGCGAGTAGGATTCAAAGTCGAGGGGTGTCGATTACAGGGAGGAGCCGGTGAGCAGACTGTATCTGGATGAAAAGCTGGAGAGAGGAGGGGTGAGAAGGTATGGAGAAAAGAGTGGGAGAGATTAGAGAATAGAAACTAGGAGATTCCACAGTGGGAAGTTAGGTGTTGGGATTCTTTAGTGGGGTACAGGAGCATCGCCGGTTAGACGCTAAATGCAATTTTAGGGATTTTTTAAAAGAAGCAGACTTACAGGTTGATCTAAGAGGAGGACGAAGATTATTCCATAACTTTTAGATGGCATAGGAATGCATCATTTGGCTGGCTGGCTGACAGTTTTTTGTTTCTCTATAGACAGCAACATTTTGTTTTCTGACCTGAGGTGGCGATTGGGCTGGTACTTGGTCAGTATGGATGAAAGGGAAAGGCAATGTTCAGGTTGGTAGATTATTTTGTGGGCTGTGGTCAGTTGAAGGCAAGTAAGATGATGGTGGGATTCCAGCCAGTTTAGTTTATGCAATGAGAAGCAGTGGTGGGTAGAGTATTTGGAGTTTGTAGTAAATTTGGCAGTTTTATTGTAACAGAAATCAAGCTTACTTTTTAGGGTAGATTGTAGGTTGGTAAGGATGGGAGCACCATAAAGCAGAGTAGGAAGTAGGAAAGATGAGGCTAGGGCATTTTTTGCAGTGAGACTGATGAAATAGTTATGTCGATACAGGGCACCTAGCTTTTGATGTTTTTTTTTTATATTGCTTTGGATATGAAGGTCGAAGGTTAGTTTGTCATCAATGATGACACTTAGCAGTTTGGTACTAGGGACGACTTCTAGGATGGTATTGTTATATGAAGTAATTGTAAAAAGAGATTTATCAATGGGGGTGGTTTTTGTGAGAGCAAATAATAAAAGTTTTGTTTTGTTGGGGTTAAGGGCAAGGTGATTCTGGGACATCCATTGCTCGGTAGATGTGAATGCGTCTTGGGTAAGTTGCTGTAATTTGGTGAGAGATTTTGAGGAGGAGATGATAGTTGAATCCTCAGCGTATTGGGGGACAGAGCTATGAGTAAGGGTTTGATGAAAGTTGTTGACAAATATACTAAAGAGGAGGGGACCAAGAATTGATCCTTGGGGAACACCTGCATTGGCAGTGATGAAAGGGGAAGAAGAGTTTTGCCATTTAGAGGATTGCTGTCGGTTTTTGAGGTAGTTTGTAAACCACTGTAGGGTGGGGGGGGAAATGATTGAGGTTGGAGAGTTTGCTGAGTAGTAGGGAATGAGAAATGGTGTCAAATGCCTTTGATAGATCAAGAAAGAGAGCTGAAACTAAGGAGCCAGAGTCCTGGCCTGAAGTCATCCTGAGTGGGAGAGAGCAGTTGGTATTTAACTAGATGATTTATGAGCTGTGTGTGGATGCACTTCTCTAATATTTTAGAGATGGGGAAAGAATGGCAACAGGATGGAAGTTTGAGATGTCAGAGTTGTTGCCACCTTTATGTAGAGGAATGACAAATGATTTTTTCCAGATATCTGGTATGTAGGATTCTTGAATGGACCTGTTAAGGAGTATGCTGATAGGGTAAGCTACGGAAGAGGCTGCTAACTGGAGGCATTCTGCAAGTAGATTATCAGGAGCGTTTGTACAAGGTTTTAGTTTATAAACTCTAGCTCCACTGGAGGAGGCTAGAGTGCTGCAAAAAACAATCAATCAGGTAGGAAGGCTGGTAGTGTTCCTGGAAAAACACATTACTTCTATGCAGAATAGCAGGACTGTTGGGGGAGATTTTTGTCCCCTAAGATTGGGGTAAAATAGTATGTAAGGTATGGCTTACTTTACTTAGGATGGTGAGTCAGTAGCCTTGTGACTTACCATTTATGTAATAAAGGGGTAGGGTGTGGCTATATTTGATAGGGATAGGGAATCACTTTATGTAAGAAGGATTGGATATGGGTTTGTATCTTACAGAAAGGGAAACGCTTAAGTAAGAGGGATAGAAGGCAGCTGTGATTATTAAAAGAGGGAAGCCAATATGCAGTGAACTAAGGTGTATCTGTTACTAACAGTATTGTATGTGTACAACTGTATGCATTATCTACTATAAAGTATTAGCAATCAGTAGCTTGAAATATCAAAACATTGTGAATATGCTTGTTGATAATGAACTGCTGCACACAAATGTCTATCCACAAAAGTGTCAGTAAACCTAGGCTGTAAGTGTGTTCTACAAAAATACCCAGGGAGTTGGAGGCAGATGTAATACCAAAGTTTTACTGAAGGTCATGTCACACAGTCTGTAACCAGAAGTATATACACTGATACAGCAGACACCCAGTAACTCTCTGAATAGGCAGACTATGCACAACAAATCAAACACTGGAAAATACAGTTATACATACAAATGTCATGCATTATACCTGACACTCTATGCCAGTTAGTTGCAGCTCCTCTGATTCTAGCTTTGACCACTTCATTCAGACTTCCCTTCTCAATCTCCCCTCCAAGTTACTTGAAGCTGTTAACCTGTTTCACAATCTTCCCTTCAATCTCAATTCTCAGCTACTGATGATTTTCCTAATTTGCTATCATTACCACTGTCTTATCTGTACTTAGTTTCATCCCAAGTGATTTCAGTTTTGCATAACATCCCCTGTCCTTTGTTCAAGTTCTTGCTCAGATTCTGCCTGTAATGTCACATCATCTGCATACAGCAACTTTGTTGATATGACCCCTCTGACCTGTTTGCTAATGTAATCCATCACCAATAAGAACAGCAGTGGGCTCAGAGCTGAATCCTGAAACACACCCACTCCCACTGGGAATCCCTCTGTGAGAGTAAATACTGTTCATACTTGAGTCATTAGATCTTTGTATATAGACTGCACTAATTCTACTCATGTTTCTGGGACTTGTGTGGTGTGATCAGTGCTACTGTATGGTACAGAAACCTGGGCAGTAACGGCAGAGCAGATGAGGAAGCTAGAGGT
Organism: Protopterus annectens; assembly: GCF_019279795.1. NCBI lineage: Eukaryota > Metazoa > Chordata > Ceratodontiformes > Protopteridae > Protopterus > Protopterus annectens. The sequence continues at coordinate 1,124,089,462 of NC_056746.1, forward strand.
GATGGAAATGAAGTGCCTGAGAAGGATGATAGGATACACACTGTTAGAAAGACGAAGAAATGAGGACATAAAAACAGAAGCCACAAAGTAGCTGCAATGTACAGAAAAGCAAAAGACAATCTGGTGAAGAAGATTTGAGACAGACTGGAAAAAAGTTAATGAAAGCAAGGATTCCAGCAAGGAAGTGGCTGGATTGTGTGACAGAAGCTCTGTGACAATTAGGCATGAGTGCTGAAGAAAGCAGGAGTGTGGCATAGTTAATACAACTCCCTAAACCCATACAAAAATGGGAAAAAGAGGATGCTTGATAATCATATACAAGTATTCAAAACTATACATCATAAACAACAAATCAAAGCACTCAGACATGTATGCAAAAGATCTATCTCACAATATGTGTGACATATACACCAACCCAAGTATTATTTAGATTGTGCAGTGCAATTCAAAAATTGTGTGCTGAAACAATGTCTCAGTACTACATGGAAGTGCAACATGTTTATATTTCAATCACAGTTTACAGCTATCATGTGATAATTTAACTTACCTTACTGATGCATGATGGATATTCCTGCATTCTAATCAATGTACAAGGTGTTATGAAAAATACAGAGTTGTAAACAAGGGAAATGCATTTAATTTCATAAAACAGGAAAAATAACCAAAATATCACTCTCCATCCACTGCTTCTCAAGCCTGTGCATCCACTTGATGTACATGGCTCTGTTCCTGCTGCACTCCTCCTCACCTGACATCAGAAAAGAAAATATATGAATGATGTATTCAACAGATATAGTGATATATACTTCTCAGCACAGTTTTGAGAAGCATTAGACAATCACAATGCACAGCTTACATCTTTACATCTTTGAACACAGATTGGAGAATATAAGATCCAAACCTACAGCCACAATCTACATTCCATCTCTAACTTTCGGAGTTACCTGCCTAGCTAACATGCCTTGACTGAAAAAAGAGCATGTTTTGAATGCAGTGAAAAGGCTTCAATTTATGACATCATCTGGATGGGAGATGGTCTACTAATAAGGATCTTGGCTTAGAATTTCGAAGTATGAACATGTGCTGGGCATGTAACTGAACAGTTTGAAAATTATGTGTCCTTTATTGACCTTGGACAACAACTGGAGTTTTTTGGATTTATTGAAAATTAAATTCATGTCAGCACTGTGTTCCAAAATATTAGCAGTAGTGGACAGCATCCGTTCCTCAACAGTGAGATGCTGTCATGTAGCATAAAGCTTCTGTGAACAGAACCATACATGATGTCTTAAATAACAGACACAGTAAGGTATGTGTGAGGCAGCCCATGATATTTCTTGCTAAAGTGCACATCACTAGGAAAAAATATAAATCTTTATTGTTCGGCATTTCAGCTGTTAGTCTGCCCATCCAATTTATTCTAAACTTGAGAGTGATGTTCTTGAACTGTGATATTTCATGGTAAAACAGACCTTGATAGCACTTTTACAAAGTATACAATATTAACCAAAGAATTCCTCAGACATATAATAGTATTTAACAAGCTTTACTGACCCTGCTGTTAAATCGCTGATGTTAATGGAATGCTACGGATTTTGGGTATGGTCGTAGTAATTCAACAAATAACCAAGTTCTTTGCAACCATGCTCACAATATATGCTATTGTCAATAAGTAGAATATGCTTATCTATATAAATGCTATGGCTAGATTAAAGCAAGATAACAGTTTCAGATGTGTCCCCTCTGGATCTGAGCACACAGCACGCCAAAATGTGAATATATTGGCCTATTTTCTTACATGCTTAGCTAACAAGCAGTACATTATTCCTAAACAAACAGGTACTGCTCTATAAGCCCTGTTGTTAGGAAAAGTACAGTTTTGTACCTACCATAAATGTAGATGTCCGATAGACATGCAACTGCAGTCATAACATGTGGGTTGTCCTGCCTCAGGCAGCCCTCGGTCGGCCGGATTCCAAAGTCTGGGTCCGACGTCGGCTGATGTCGCATTTCTCTCCGACGTCAGAGCGGCTGGAGTATATAAGCATCAGTCGACGCCATTTTCTTCAGTGTTTCTTGCCCCAGATGCCAGGTGCCCTCCAAGGAAGGCTGTAATCAAATTGGAAGACAAAAACAGGATTCCAAACAAATACATGAGCAATAAAACAAATACACCATAACAGATATCCCCAGCTAAGAGTGAGGGGGATAGGAGTGGACCCTAAGCATAGAGGGGTATGGAGGGAGGGAAAACCCGACTGCAGTTGCATGTCTATCGGACATCTACATTTATGGTAGGTACAAAACTGTACTATATCCTTCAAGAATGCAACTGCAGTCATAACATGTGGGTAGAATACCAAAGCTTAGCTGAGGGAGGAGGTATGCTCTAGGAAAGAGATGGTGTGGCAATCAAACCCTGCAGGACTGCCGAAGCAAAGCCTGCTCTGGATCTGGAATATAGGGGGAGATTGTAGTGTTTTGAGAATGTATGCATGGAGCTCCATGTAGCAGCTTCTAGAATGTCCTTTGTAGGCACCCCTCTTAAAAATGCTGTAGAGGTGGCTGTAGCTCTGGTGGAATGTGGTCTGACATAGACTGGAACTGTCTTTCCATGAAAGGAATAACAGAATCTGATGCAATGTCCAATCCATTTAGAAATAGTCTGTTTTGAAATTGCTTTTCCTTGGACTGCAGGGGCGTAAGCTACAAAAAGCTGTTCAGACTTCCTACTGGCCTTGGTTCTGTCCAGGTAGTATCGAAGTTGTCTATGAATGTCCAAGGTATGCAGAAGCCTTTCCCCCTTATTCTCAGGACTGGGGAAGAAAGCAGGCAGATGAATGGCTTGATTTAGAGAAACCCTAGATACCACCTTTGGCATAAAGGTAGGGTTGGTCCTTAATGAAACCCTGTCTCTGTGGAAAATAATAAAGGGTGGTATTGCCATTAGGGCCTGTAGTTCCGAAACCCTTCTTGCTGAGGTAATTGCCAACAGGAAGGCTGTTTTCCATGAGAGAAATTGCAAGTCAACTGAAGCTGCTGGCTCAAAAGGAGGTAGAGTCAGTTTTTCTAAGACAAAATTGAGGTCCCAGGCTGGCACTGGGGCCTTTCTTGGTGGCTTAATGTTCTTGATTCCCTGAGGAATTGTCTTAGTAAGGGTGAGAAAAACAGGAGGATCAGTGTTGTATCTAGCTGAAATAGCAGATGCATGTATCTTTATTGAAGAATATGAGAGGCCACTCTGTAACATATCTGCCAAATATTCCAAGATAAGTGGGATGTTCAGTAATGATGCATCATGCCCTTTGCTGGTATTCCAATTGCTGAATCTTTTCCACTTTGCTAAGTAGACCTTTCTGGTGGACGGTCTTCGAGCCTCTGTTAGTATCCGCTGAACTTCCTTGGAGAGAGATAAGCTGAAGTTATTTATGGGATCTCCCAGGCTGTTAGCTGCAGAGTCTGAAGGTTTGGATGCAGTGCTTCGAAATTGTGTTGAGTCAAAAGTAGAGGCCACTGAGGGAGGGCCCACCTCCTGGTGTGACATATGCTCCGTAGTAGTGGGTACCAGTGTTGTCTTGGCCAATCCGGAGCTATTATGATTCCCTTGGGCTTCTCTGCTTTGATCTTTAGTAATACTGAGGTCATCAGTGGCAGAGGTGGGAATGCATAGATTGCTAGGGAGTTCCAGTTGAATGAAAGAGCATCTATTTTCCAAGCCTTTGGATGGTATGTCCTTGTGCAAAATTTTGGTAGGAGATGATTGAAGAGAGAGGCAAATAGGTCCACTTCTGGCTTGCCCCATGTCAAAGTGAGTTGTCTGAAAGCCTTCGGATGTAACCTCCACTCGTGTGGATCTGTGAAATTCCTGCTTAGGCTGTCCGCCAACACATTGTCTTTTCCTGGAACAAACTGTGATTGTAACTGGATGTTTAGACTCAGTGATTTCTCCCAAAGCTGCATTGTCAGTCTGCAAAGGGGGTAAGAGTGGGTGCCCCCCTGCTTGTTTATATACCACATCACAGTGGTGTTGTCTGTCCGTATCATTAAGTGACCTTGGAGTTGGTTTTGAAAAGCCTCGATAGCATGCATTACTGCCAGCATTTCCTTTTGGTTTATATGCAGATGTGTTTCCTTTGGAGACCATTGTTCTTGTATACACCTGCCTTCCATGTGCACCCCCCATCCGAGGTCTGAGGCGTCTGTAGTCATGGTCTGTGTTATCTGTGGTTTTTTGAATGACATACCTGTGTTTTCCTGGCTCACCGAGGCCCACCATAGGTATTCCTTTTGTAAGCATGGAATGAGTGGTATGATTGTCTCCAAGTTGTTGCTGTGCTGAGACCAAACGCTTTTTAGGTACCATTGAAGCTTTCTCATGTGTAGTTTTGCTAATGGGACCAGTAGAATCCAGGATGCCATGTAACCCAGGGCCTGTAGGAATCTCCTTGCAGTCATCTGGGTGAGTTTTGCTAAACCTTTGAAGTATTGAGTTAACTTCTCTTGCTTGTCTTCTGTCAGGTAAGCCATCTGAGAGGCTGTGTCTAGTTTGGCTCCTAAGAAGATTATTTGCTGGGATGGCTGCAGTCTTGACTTTTGGAAGTTGACTGTGTATCCCAGAGCTTGAAGTAATCGTATGACATATTCCAGATTTTTTGTCAACATCAATTTGTCGTCCGCTTGTATGAGGCAGTCGTCCAGGTACGGGTAAATTTGTATACCCTGGAGCCTGCAATGAGCAATTACTGAAGCCAGGCATTTTGTAAACACTCTGGGTGCAGTAGATAAGCCAAATGGCAATGTTGAGAATTGATAATGCTCTGGCCCTGCAAGAAATCTGAGGTATCTTCTGCAGTTGTGTCTGATAGGGACATGCAGGTATGCCTCCTTGAGGTCCAGAGTAATCAGCCACGACTCCTTGCCCAGCATGGGAAGGAGTTGCTGTAGAGTCAGCATTTTGAACTTTGGTACTATGAGAAAGGTGTTTAATGCGGACAAGTCCAGTATTGGTCTCCATTGAGTTTCTTTTCTTGGAACAAGGAACAGTCTTGAGTAAAACCCCTGTTCTTGTTCTTGTTGTGGAACTCTTTCTATTGCTTTCATTCGAGTTAACAGAGTGAGTTGCTTGATAGCCTCTGCCCTTTGATGTTGTGGTATATTTGGCATACCTTGTTTTCTTGGTAAGGTATGAAAATGAAACCTGTACCCTCGGTCTATAATGTCCAAAATCCATTTGTCCTTTGTCAGTCTGTGCCAGTTTTCTGCAAACAGAGATAATTTCCCGCCCAAGGGAGCTTCTAGTTGTTCCCTGGTAGGCGGTAGTAGAGGAAAGTCATTGAGATTGTGGTTGTTGGGCAGGAGAAATCCCTGCGTCACCTCTTTGGTTTCCTGGCTGCCATTGACGTCCCCTGTAAGGGCCTTTGTATTGGCCTCTTCCTCGGCCACATCTGTTCTTACCCCTTTGAAACTTTTCTGGATTAGGAAAGGACCAGTTTTTTGAAGGCCAATTCCTACTGAATCTGGGGGGTTGAACCTGGAGGAAATCCTTTACAGTTTGAACTGATTTTGCTTTTTCTTCGATGGTCTTTAATACATCCTTAGCATTTGCACCAAAAAGCTTGTTCTTTTCCAAAGGTGCATCCAGAAGTTTTGCTTTTACATGATCTGGTAGAGGTTGATCTTTTAACCAAGCATGTCTACACATCACTGCCCCTGTCATAGCTGCCCTACATGAAGCTTCCAGTGCATCATATCCACACTGCAGGAAGTGATTGCTTACTTGCTGAGTGTTATGTACAGCTTCCTGCAAAGTCTTCCTGTCTAAAGGATCAGAAGAAGCTAATGTTTTTTGTAAATCTTCTAAGAGATAATCCTGATATTGGAACATATGAAAAAGGCAATTTAAAGCTCTCATAGATAAGGTAGTGGATGTGTAAACCTTTTTACCCCATCTCTCTAATGACCTTGCTTCCCTGTTGGAGGGCAAATGATTTTTTGAGGTGGAGGGAGAGAATCAGGGGTAGCACTAGAATCAAAATACAAATCATCCAGAACATCAAGTACAGGAGGAATAGCTAAGGGCCTGTGCTGAGGCTTCTTAAGGAAAGTTCTAAGGCGTTTCCTGGAATCAGAATATTCCTAGCCCTGCCACTTGAAATGTTCCCTCATGGTGTGCAGAACTTCCCCAAAAGAAATATCCTCAGGAGGGGAGGCCGAAGGTATGGAATCTTCTGCATCCGAGTCCTCATAGGTCTGGAAGAGCTCTTCCTGGCTATCAGAGTGGACAGAGCCCTCAGAATCTTCATCTGAAGGAGTAGGGTCAGAGGGTTCAACCCGGGGCCTTTTATCAGGAGGAGGCTGGGATGCTGTCTCAGGATGGGCCTGTGAACCTCTAATCATGGAAATTAAATCAGCAGCCATGGACATAATTTGTGTCTCCGCAGTCGGCTGAGGTAAGGATTTAGAAGTAATATGCTTTGTTTTGCTGGCTGCCTTAGCCCTAGTGTAGGCCTTAATAGACATGGCCATAGGAGGCCTGGCAGCTCCACGTGCAGGAGTGACCTTGTCTACAGCAATGGTCTCGGGCATTTCCTCGGTTTCGGTATCTGGAGGAAAATCTATAACTGGCGTCGGAGTAATGTCTGGAATCGGAGTCGTCGGTAATGCGGTGTCTTCTGTTTGGAGTGGTGGAGAGACCGTCTCAGAGAGAACCGGAGCACTCACGCTAGCTTTTGGTGTGGAGTCGGTGGTAGATGCGGGCCGAGGATGTCGGTCCCGGTCTTTTCGCTTTTTGGGAGTTAGCGATGTCGGAAGATCCGACGGCATGGTGTAAGCAAATTTATCGCTGAAAAAATCTTCAGCGAACTCCGCCCGGCACCTGAGAGTGCGCTTGTTGAAGCGAGCACAGGCTACACAGGCCGAGACGTCGTGGTCTGGGCCCAGGCAAGGGAGGCAGTAAGAGTGGAAATCCTTATGAGGTATTTGTTTACCACAAAAGAGACAATTGTTAACTTTTTCAGTAATTTCTGACACCGGCTGAGGCAAGAAAAGGTCCCCAACGGGGTACTTAGCTTTTTTGATGACTTCGGAATCGTAGAATACAGGAGCTGACCAACCGGCACTTGCGAACTGCTTCTGCTTCGGGCACCGCGTGGCAAGAAAGACTGAAGAAAATGGCATCGACTGATGCTTATATACTCCAGCCGCTCTGACGTCGGAGAGAAATGCGACATCAGCCGACGTCGGACCCAGACTTTGGAATCCGGCCGACCGAGGGCTGCCTGAGGCAGGACAACCCACATGTTATGACTGCAGTTGCATTCTTGAAGGACATCTGATGTTATCAGAACACTAGTGATTACGGGCATATTTGTAGGAATTCAAAGACTAACTCAGTTATTTGTAACCATGCACAACATAAACCATAAACATTAATATCAAGTGTTGCAATATGCCTTCTCCAAGGAAATGCTGTGGGTGCATTAAATGAAAATAGTAGTTACAGATACATGTGGCCTCTATGTGGATTGGAACCCATAGCAAGCTAAAACTTGCTAGGTGGCTTACAGGCCAAGCTAACAGTCAACACAAGCTGTTTACAAACAAACAGGTACTGCTCTATGAACTCTGTTGTTAGAGTGCTGATGCTGTGCTCGTAGGACTTCTATGACTAATGCAGTTATTTTTAAACATGCACAATAGAAATATTAATATCAAGTTTCTTTACAAAGAAAAAGAGATTTCTCCCTGGGACCCCACCTGTCTCTCCAGGATCATTTGCGTCATTACACTGGACACAGTGAGGCACTCAAATCCACCGCTTTGGATTCTGGGATCTGAACCTGACTCCCTTTCAATCATCTGAGGGTGACAGAAGCCATCGCCCATCCCTTTGCAGCAGCGCTCACCTATCTCACAGGACTGACTGACCCATGGTCATCTGCTGTTCAAATTGAAGCCTTCTCCACTTCAGCCTTCTAAGCTCTCATTTGAATATTTGCTATTACCATCAACTTGAGGAATATGATTCTTCCAAAAAATGCTTTGGATGCATTGAACCAAGGTAATATTTACAGATAATATATTTCTTCTGTGTGGATTGGAACCCAGAGCACGCCAAAATTCGGAGATGCTGGTCAGTTGCCTTACAAGCCAAGCAAGCAGTGAAAAGGCTTTCATTTTAGAAAACAAGTATTGCACATGTTTATTAGAAGTCCTGCAGATAACATATGAATACGGAAACTGCAAACAATTATTGGACATTTTATCGTAAAGAAAAAACAGCTACCAACACATAACTGAAAACAGATGTGTAAGCAGTCAGACAGGCATTCCTTTTTAGGTTAAATAAACATGCCTGTGTACTTTCTCAGGAGGGAATGATTTAATAAAGTAATGTATGTCTTTTTATTCCAATGTATAATGGCACAGTAGGTGATACTGTGGTACAATAACAGAAAACTATGAAGTGCACAATCATCCACTGCCTAGGTGCTATAGGCATTAGTGATGCATGAGAACAGTGGCTATGTTAAATTATGTCATTAGATGTTGTAAAATATATGTTCATCTACAAAGGTCATAATTGTGGACATTATACACATTATTAAATAAATTAACAATATGGGGATCTAACCCACGGTTAATAGGACAGTATAGACCAAGTCCATTAAATTATCCCATGAGCTATTTGTTTCAACAGCTACTAAATAATTATAAAAACATTTATCTGATATATATGAGATAGAAGAATATCTGCAAAATCCATAGGAATGTTCAGGTATGTGTATAATATTGGCACTAACTGCAGGGATCTATGGACTGCTTTCACACCTCAGCGACACTCCTTCAAAGCTTTTCCACATCCCTATGATGCAGGCCATTATAGTGGTAGTGAACTCGTACTACAGTACAGTAGATCCCTGTCTTCCTTCAGTGTTCCCTTGGAATCTGGTTCCATACATCTATCAAGGTGAATTTCATCCTCTGCTCCAATCCAGTGTACGCGGTCAACATCTGGGTCATCTCCTCATTGGCCTAGTTGGGCGCATTGACATGTCTCAGCCTCTTCAAAGTAGCCATCATGATCCTCAAGTTGAAGAAGTCTGGAAAATGCAAACACAGAGAAATACTCACTGAGGTACCACTCAGATTGCATTTAGCAATGGTCTGATCAGTGATTATATCAAATGTAATATGTGAAAGTGGCACTGATGTCATGTTATCAGATCATTGGAAGATAACAGGCATGTGTCACATATGGTACCATTTATTGATACCTATTACCAATTTATGGTGAGCTGCGCAAATGGTATTCCAAAAACTTGAATTTAATGAACCTCATTAATTCCGTATGGCACAAATGGTACTTAAAGGTGAGTGCACATTAGGTGCACTTTGATTCTGTGATTCAGAGTGAGAGGTACACTGGCAATTGGTAGCATTTTTGTTTTGGTGATTAGCACATCTCTTTAAGTCAGTCATTTCCAAAAGTACCTGTTTAAATTAATTGTTACTCAAAATGTTATTTTTAACAAAAGTTACTGGAATGATGTTTGTTTTGAACTTTATGCACAGAGGTGTTGATATTTTAAATAAGTTATTTCAGTCTCATATGCAGTTGAATAGACGGACCTATATTTTAAATATTAACAGTATATGAAGACTGATTTATGGATCATCCACCATACTTACAAGTAAGTCCTTGCACTCAGTGGTATAACTACAGAAATGATTCCAACGTTATCTGCATCTGGTATGTGATACTGATATTTTCCCAACAAAACTATTAAAAACATGCTGTTGCTGCTATGGTTATTTATTCAGTGATGTTTCTTAACAAATGTGTTATCATTACTGGCTCAATAAACTAAGAATCCATACTGTCTGTGGTCTGCTTATAGATCCTGAGGTATTTTGATGCTTTCCATAAGATGTTCAATTGTTACTTACTGTAGTATTTTAACATAAAGTCCAAGTGGCCTCCTGTGTCATGATACTGTTGTTTTTGACCTTCCATTCAACATGTATGTATTGTCAAGAGTTCTCATCCCCCTTATGCACTGTAAGGATATTGCAAGTTATATTGATATTTGATTTTACAGATATGTATGAAGGCATTGTTGTTACTTTTTATATGTCACATTAATATTTATCACCAACAGTGTTATACAAACACATACATTGCACATAAACACATGCTGTTTATGTTGACATATACTGTTCACAGAATCAAATGCATAAATGGATTCACATGAGAATATTTTCTTGTGCATATCACTGTCTTTCAGATGGCCAACCATTCTAGGGGTGACACCCCCCAGGAAAATTACATCATAATTAATGATCTCTGGCAACACAGACAAAGACTCCTAGGCTGTGCAGGTGATACAGTTTGGAGAAACAAAATGTGGACTGACCTCACCAATATAATCAATGCAGTTGGATGCCACAGCCAAATCTGTGAAGCCTGTACTTACTGCTGCTCGGACATGACCCTTTGTGCAGTAAACAGAGTGAGATGTTATAAGAGATTGAGGGATGCCACCAGTGCTGGACCACCATTGATCCCTGATAAAATCACAATATTTCTGGCCTCACTGCATACAGCAAGAGGGGGGGCGATGCATCCCTGGTGGTGGGATTGAAGCTGGAGCTCCATGATGAATGTATATGTCTTTCTTTCCATTACATGGCCGTCAACTCCACCACTTCGGATTCTAGGATCTGAACCTGACTCCCTTTCAATCATCTGAGGGTGATGGAAGCCATTGCCCATCCCTTTGCAGCGGCGCTCACCTATCTCACAGAACTGACTGACCCATGTTCACCTGCTGTTCAAATGGAAGCCTTCTCCACTTCAGCCTTCTAAGCTCTCATTTGAATATTTGCTACTACCATCAAGTTGTGGAATATGATTCTTCCAAAAAATGCTTTGGATACATTGAACCAAGGTAACAGTTACAGATGATATATTTCTTCTGTGTGGATTGGAACCCAGAGCACACCAAAATTCTGAGACGCTGGTCAGTTGCCTTACAAGCCAAGCAAGCCGTGAGAGGGGTTTCGTTTTATAAAACAATTATTGCACGTGTTTATTAGAAGTCCTGCAGATAACATATGAATACGGAAACTGCAAACAATTATTGGACATTTTATCGTAAAAAAAACAGCTACCAACACATAACTGAAAACAGATGTGCAAGCAGTCAGACAGGCATTCCTTTTTAGCTTAAATAAACATGTCTGTGTACTTTCTTAGGGGGAATGATTTAATAAAGTCATGTATGTCTTTTTATTCCAATGTATAATGGTGCAGTAGGTGATACTGTGGTACAATAACAGAAAACTATGAAGTGCACAATCATCCACTGCCTACATGCTATAGGCATTAGTGATGCATGAGAACAGTGGCTATGTTAAATTATGTCGTTAGATGTTGTAAAATATATGTTCATCTACAAAGGTCATAATTGTGGACATTATACACATTTTTAAATGAATTAACAATATGGGGATCTAACCCACAGTTAATAGGACAGTATAGACCAAGTCCATTAAATTATCCCATGAGCTATTTGTCTCAACAGCTACTAAATAATTATAAAAACATTTATCTGATATATATGAGATAGAAGAATATCTGCAAAATCCATAGGAATGTTCAGGCATGTGTAGAATATTGGCACTTACTGCAGGGATCTATGGACTGCTTTCACACCTCAGCGACACTCCTTCAAAGCTTTTCCACATCCCTATGATGCAGGTCATTATAGTGGTGGTGAACTTGCACTACAGTACAGTAGATCCCTGTCTTCCTTCAGTGTTCCCTTGGAATCTGGTTCCATACATCTATCAAGGTGAAGTTCATGGATCTGGTATCATCCTCTGCTCCAATCCAGTGTATGCAGTCAACATCTGGGTCATCTCCTCATTGGCCTAGTTGGGCACATTGACATGTCTCAGCTTCTTCAACATAGCCATCATGATCCTCAAGTTGAACAAGTCTGGAAAATGCAAACAGAGAGAAATACTCACTGAGGTACCACTCAGATTGCATTTAGCAATGGTCTGATCAGTGATTATATCAAATATAATATGAGAAAGTGGCACTGATGTCATGTTATCAGATCATTGGAAGATAACAGGCATGTGTCACATATGGTACCATTTATCGATACCTATCGGGTGGTTGTGCAATATACCTGGGTGTTTTGGCACATGAAACCAATTTATGGTGAGCTGCGCAAATGGGATTCCAAAAACTTGAATTTAATGAACCTCATTAATTCTGTATGGCACAGATGGTACTTAAAGGTGAGTGCACATTATGTGTACTTTGATTCTGTGATTCAGAGTGAGAGGTACAATGGCAATTGGTAGCATTTTTGTTTTGGTGATTAGCAAATCTCTTTAATCAGTCATTTCCAGAAGTACCTGTTTAAATTAATTGTTACTCAAAATGTTATTTTTAACAAAAGTTACTGGAATGATGTTTGTTTTGAACTTTATGCACAGAAGTGTTGCTATTTTAAATAAGTTATTTCAGTCTCATATGCAGTTGAATAGACAGACCTATACTGCAAATATTAACAGTATATGAAGACTGATTTATGGATCATCCACCATTCTTACAAGTAAGTCCTTGCACTCAGTGGTATAACTACAGAAATGATTCCAACATTATCTGCATCTGATATGTGATGCTGCTATTTTCCCAAGAAAACTATTAAAAACATGCTGTTGCTGTTATGGTTATTTTTTCAGTGATGTTTCTTAAATGTGTTATCACTACTGGCTCAATAAACTAAGAATCCATACTGTCTGTGGTCTGCTTATAGATCTTGAGGTATTTTGATGCTTTCCATAAGATGTTCAATTGTTACTTACTGTAGTATTTTAACATAAAGTCCAAGCGGCCTCCTGTGTCATGATACTGTTGTTTTTGACCCTCCATTCAACATGTATGTATTGTCAATGGTTCTAATCCCCCTTATGCACTGTAAGGATATTGCAAGTTATATTGATATTTGATTTTACAGATATGTATGAAGGCACTGTTGTTACTTTTTATATGTCACATTAGTATTTATCACCACCAACTGTGGTGGTGGTGCTGCGGTAGTGTTGTCGCCTCATAGTAAGATGTCCTGTTCGATTCTCAGCTAAAGTGTCTACCGTGTGGAGACATGCATGCATGGGTGTACCTTCATTGAAGGTTGTGTGTCAGAGCTGGCAATTCAGCATGTAAAAACTACTGCCAATCATTAGCGGACCGGAGTTCCGCTGAGGTGACCCCTAACCAGGAAAAGCCGAAAGACACACAGTGTTATACAAACACATACATTGCACAGAAACACATGCTGTTTATGTTGACATATACTGTTCGCAGAATCAAATGCATAAATGGATTCACACGGGAATATTTTCTTGTGCATATCACTGTCTTTCAGATGGCCAACCATTCTAGGGGTGACAACCCCCCCCCAGGAAAATGACATCATAATTAATGATCTCTGGCAACACGGACAAAAACTCCTAAGCTGTGCAGGTGATACAGTTTGGAGAAACAAAATGTGGACTGACCTTACCAATATAATCAATGCAGTTCTGTGAAGCCTGTAGTTATTGCTGCTTGGACGTGACCCTTTGTGCAGTGAACAAAGTGAGATGTTATAAGAGAACGAGGGATGCCACCAGTGGTGGACCACCATTGATCCCTGATAAAATCACAATATTTCTGGCCTCACTGCATACAGCAAGAGGGGAGTGATGCATCCCTGGTGGTGGGATTGAAGCTGGAGTTCCATGATGAATGTATATGTCTTTCTTTCCATTACATGACCGCGTATTGAGACAATCACTGCATATTTCTGTAGTATGGAAATACATGTATTGTTGTTTTTGGTTTACCACAACAGAGTGGAACCATGCACACACATCCACACAAGGTGAGGATGATGAGCATTAGTCTAATTACAAGTACTGATACAATTGAAGTATAGACATTGCAGTTTGAGCAATATTTGTAATGTTGTTTGCATTTATATTCACAGCTCCGTCTACTTTGTAACTAAACCAGAGATCATCAGGTGAGTGTCTCCATACCATTACTGTGACCGCTACATTGTTATTGCCTGAGACTCACTTCATGGCACTGCTGTTTATTGTCGTATTGATATTCCCTAACATTGTACACTACAGGTACATCCAGTGGGGGCCCAAGCCATGCAGGTTCAAGTGCAGACAGACCAGAGGTGTTACAGCACAATTGTCATAGTCTGCAGCAATGTGTAGTATACATGTGATGCTGCATGACATTTATGTCAATCTTTGTCAACACACACCCATCTATTGTACAGTTGCAATGTCCACCATGTGAGTATTTGCAGACCACTTCACTATATTGTGTATGTGATGCTGTTAGTATTATTTTTCCTAACTACATGACTGTGATGTATTTCTCTTTAATGTATACTGCAAGATCTACAGCACAGCCCACAACCTTCCCACAGGAGGAGGCTGCTATTAGCTATGTTTCATACATCTCATTGTTATTAATCCTGCAGTTGTCCTTCACTAAGACTGTGTCCTTCATACCATTCCTTGCTCAGTCTGCATCAATGTCATCGAGTGCACATATGAGTGATATGTGTATGCCACATCTTGCGCATGTTTTAGCTGTGTTCACCTAGTTAATGATGTCAATAATGTTATCACTGATGCTGTTTTTTTCCTACAATAGTTGAAGCTCATCCCTTTTCAAAAGCACCATCTTCCCATGAGTTGTTGTCAGGTGGGTGTTTTTCTTTATTCCTCACATTTGTCATGTATGTTGGCCTTGTAACCAAATTATATATTTCATTTATGTGGATTCTGCTAAACATGCATAAAGTAGATCTCATCTGAAGTCATTATTATCTGTAACAGTGCAGTGAGATATATATATGGGATATGTCTTTAATGATATCCATTATGTGATGTGAGCACATTGTCCTGGTCTGTGTCTTTGTATCTCGTAACGTATCAACTATCTGTATCATCCAGCAGCCCATCTAACGATCATGATGTGGTTTAAGATGTGTCACAGCATGATAGTACAGCTCATAGCACAGATGACCTTGAGGTGTTTGGATAGTTTTTCAATGAGGTTGACAGTGACATTGCTGCAGCTATAGCATCAGATGTGCAGGTCAACTTGTCTAGCCATTCAGAGAATGCTGGCACAGTGGATGTTGAACAGGATGAGGAAGTGGACCAACAGAGCACAGTTAAGACCACTGCTGATGGCAATTCCACACAACAACCAGAAACAGGGTGTCATGGGAGACATAGGTGAGCAGATGTGCATAGTCAGGTATCTGAGAGTGTCTGCCTCCTGCTTCAGGCAAATGAATGGTCACAGCAATGGCATTAGTCAGATGTCACTGCATTTGCCTGTGCTACAGATCATGTGGCACTGCAGCTACGTGTCATGCATGAAGGGCACAAGCTCAGACACAGTCAGATTATGGCTGCATTGGGCATTCAGAATGAGGGTCTGCTAGCTGTGGCACAGTCAGTAGAAACCTTGACCTCTACATTACTGCAACAGTGTCATAATACCAGCAGGATTCTCGGATCCATGACTGCTCAGAAGCTTGCAATGTGGTAGAGGCAGGTCACATGTCCACAGAACCACCATTGACCATTGAGAATCACTGTCGGTGGTCCAACCTGCACAGAGTTCAACTGCTTATCCATCTACTGTCATCTTCCCAGTCACACAGCAGTCATGATCCTTCATCTCAACACACTGTTGTCACCCTATTCATCTCCTCTGTGGAACATCCAAGGCAACATGTGTCTTTAGATTGTCAGGGCATAGTGGACCATGGTGTGAGATGTCAGCAAGATCATCCTAGACTGCATTAGAGTCTGTGCAACAGTGTAATACACATAGCTATCTGGATCATATGATTGAATTACCACTTTACTGTGATATGTGTCTTCTGATATTAAAGTTACTCCAGTATGTCCTGTGTGGTTTCTTTTTTTTAATGTTATTATACTATAGAGATTGGAATGTCTAACACTGATGTATGTCCCTTACTGTTTTCCATACAATGATACAGAAATCTGAGTGTGTGTATATATAGCTGTGTCAGTTGTGTTCTGAGTTGATGATCCCTGTTGTTACGCATTTGCATATGTTCATGTTGTAATATGTTATGTTCATGGTGTTATGTCTGATGCTCAGTATGTACATCTAATGGGTACTTGCCATTAGATACAATCTGTGTTTCAGTGGTGTGTAAACACCTTAACATCAATATTTAATGTGTGTACTCATAGGTGTGTATTAGGCTTATGGCCCTGGAGCCTTTACAAGCCTAGCCCATAGAAGTGACCTGGCATCGTGCCACCCGACATTAGTTCCCAGTGCCTCTATCAATTAGAGCCAATGGAGTGATCCCCAGGGTGAACTTTCTATTTCCCATCCACTCATAAATATTTCTCTTGAAGAGCGCCAGTAAAGTGCTTTGCTTGACATGTATGAGAAGTCTATTCCAGAGCATGGGCAGTCTCTGGGTTATGAACCTGTCCCTCCAGCATGTTCTGTTGATTGTGGTAATGAGGTTGAGGTCTCTGGAGCATGTGGTGTGGAGGGATTGGGATTTCTTTAGATGTAGCATTTTTAACAGAGCTGGGTCAGACATGGCTTTGTAAGTCAAGCAGAGATCGCCTCTTAGTAGATGATATGAAACAGAGAATACATGGAGTTTTTTGAGTCTGTCCATGTATGACATGTATTTAAGGCCTAGGATCCTCTTTGTGAGGTACTTTTGTGGCCTTTCCAGCTGTTGCATGTGTCTAGTGAGGTACATGCCAAATGGGCCATTATACTCGATGATTGGCCTAATGAGGGAAGAGTAGAGAGAGATGATGACCTCTTTCTTCCTGGATTCAAAACCCTTGGTAATGAGATGTGCCACAGCGAAGGACTTTTTGACCACAGTGGCAATGTGGTGGTCGAAGGAGAGATTGCTGTCAATCTGTGTCCCCAGTTCTCTTATAACACCTTCAGTGTTTAGCGGGCTCCCACCAATGTGGTAATTAGTGGGAACTGAGTTTTTCCCAAAGGGGGATGATGACACATTTTTTGGCATTAAGCTTAAACCATGGTTTCAACACCAGTCATTGGTCTCAGTGAGGTCATCTGCAAACTTGGTCAGCCAGAGTCCTTCCATGTTGGCCTGGACTTCTGAGACATAGATGACAAATAGGAGAGGACCCAGGACCGAACCTTGTGGAACTCCACTCATGACTGGTCAACTGTCTGATTTGGAGTCTGCTACTTTCACACTGTGTGTTCTATCTGTGAGCCAGTTTGCAACTCACCTAGTGATATAGGGGTTGATGCCTAGCTTGGTGAGTTTATCAATACTTCCTGAGTGGGGAATGGTATCAAAGGCCTTGGCCAGATTGAGGTAGGCTGTATGAACTGCCTTGCCCTCATCCACAGTTCTGGTGACTGACAAAGAAGTCAACCAGGTTGAGGAGGCATGATCTACCTTTCACAAAACCAAACTGCGTGGCATCTAGAGTTGGAGATTACCAATATCCTTGTTAATTAGGTCCATGATGATGCACTCTATAGCCTTACATATCAAACTCATCAGGCTAATGGATCGATAATTCCCATGATTCAAAGATGTGGGTCAGATGCTATCGTGTTGCCTAGAAATACACTCATGGTCGCACCGTAAGTTGCTTACACCTTTGTCTTCCTCCATCTATGTCCTCCTGTTCCTCCTCTGATACCTGTTTGATGTCCTCTTGGGGATCTTGGGGTAGTTGACCCACACCTGCAGCTGGAAGACCGCCATGTGCTGTGGTTAGCATGTAGTGTAGCGTGGCACACACATTATCATCTGTGCTACTTTTTCAGGTGTGAATTTCAATGCACCCCAGATGTGTCCAGATATCTGAACCTAGCTTTCAGTACACAGAACACATGCTCTGTGGTGTTTTTGGTTGTTGTGTGTGCTCTGTTGTAGGCCTCCTGTTCAGGGTTGGGTGGTTCATAGTACAGGTCATTAGCTCTGGCTCAAGTGAATGACCACAGTCACCTGTTTTGGAGAGTTGAAACACGTGGCCAGGATGAATATTGTTGTAAGGGGGTGTCCTTAACTTCCATCCTAGCTGTATTGCTGTACTTACCCAGTAGCAGTCCCTCAGGTATTTCACATTGCTGGAATACAGCCCTCAGTCCACTTTCCCCTCCAAATGACAGCATCATGGACACTTCCAGGGTGTGTTACCATGATGTTTGTTATGTTGCCATCTGCTGCACACACAACTTGGCGTTTGATGAATGGTCATCACTTTCAGTATATGTACTGGTCTGCTTCAGGAAGTACTGGTGTCTTGATAAGTACTTGTGGGAAGTTTGCAATGCTGTAAAACTGGTGCACTACAGTTCTCCACTCCATGGGGGTGGCTGGAAAGTGTATGTAGTCATCCCCCTTGCTGCACATTGTCTCCAGGAATTTTTCCAGGATGCAAGTGGCAGCTGTCTGTGATACCCCACAGCATCCCCCATGTGGGTCTGAAATGCCCTAGATGCAAGTACATCTAGGCTGATACACACTTTTTTCCCATGGGGATGGAATTTCCTCACAGGGTCTGCACACAGACACGTGTGGGGCACACATGTTGCAGACAGCCTGCACCAGTTGTCTGTCTAGCTGGTACCTGTTGATTATTTGCTGATCTGACAACTGGTTTAGTTGCAGCCTTGGTCTGCCTCTAGTTGTCTGCCTTCTAAGGTGCACAGCCTCATTTATGGCTTGTATCTCTGTAGTCTGTTGCAATTCATTAACAACAAGTTGGAATTTTATATTTTTTTATGTCTTCCTATGGAGTTTTATTCACTTGAATTCCTTGGGATCCATAAAGCATATGCTGAGGACTTCAGAAATGGGGTTAGTGTGGCTGTTTCTTTGCATTTAAGTTGCATTGTGTATGCATGATGCATTTTGGAATCTAACCAATGTGCACATAATCTTTAATTATTCTATGTTGAATACTTAAGCACTTGGACAGCTTCAAGCAGGTCTTCTGGGATCACTTCCACAGCAGGCATGCAGAAGTCTTTCTTGGTTGTGCTGCACTGTCCACAAATAGCTTCTATGAACTTTACAGAATCTAGCACCTGGAGTAAAAAAAACAATAGACTTGTCAGTTTAACCACAGTTTCCGGTAAATGTTTTGACCGATACATATGGCTTCATCAGGTGAAGCACAACCCTTAGAAAAACGATGAGCAGAGCCAAGTAAAGCAAATTCAGGCAGCTCAGCAGAAACCACAAAGTTGATGAGAAGTAAAACTGAATCCTTTAATTCCAGCCGAACAAACAAGCAAAACACAACGTTGAGCACAAGCGCTTTCGCTCGGAATATTCCGAGCTTTTTCAAGTGAAACAACCAAGTGCTTACTATGAGTACTTAAATACTCTTTTAAGCCAGTAAATTAATTAATTAAGCCATATTTTCAATTTTAAAGAGACATTGCTTACTAAAAAACATCCTCAAGAAGTTCTGTTACTGTTGAAATAAAAATAAATATCCATGTACAATTGGAATACATAATTTTCCATGATACAACCAGTATAATTAAAAGTAATTAAATAAAATCTGCTGTTAATTATTTTACAGATATAGTTTAAAACACAATATTAAAAACTGCTGTAAGTGTTCCAAAATTACAAATCTTATAGGAAACACTAGCCCTTGAAAATTACAAAATAAGTTGAAGTTGTGGAAAAAATTACTAAAATACTATTAAAAAATATCCTATAAAAAATGGAGAATACTAAATAATTTCCTCTCAAATTCTTTTAATAGAGCAGGAACTCGGGTTTAAACAGAGAGACAGAGAAAGAGTTAACTAACCTAATAAAATAGATATCCATTAAGTCGGTGTCAAAGCCTGGCCCTTCTTAATTTTAGAATCGAGCTAATACTTAAAGTGTCATTTAGCCCAGGTGGTCTTCCTGCGTCCAACCTGAGTTGTTGTTGAAGCACAACCCTTACTAACCTTTTAGAATTTTATGAATGGCTGCAAATGTTTTAGAACTTGAGTAACATCAGGAGTCATATTTTTTGATATGACCATAGCTTTCGATTCATTGTCTCACTCAGCAATATATAATATACTTCTTCAGAGAAAATATAACCCATTTATCATTACAGCTTTAATATTTTATAGTAATGGAATGTATATAGTCATGTGATGAATTGTTGTCATGTGATGCATTCAGCAATGTTTAAAAGTATGACTGGTTTCAGTTTGTTTTTATGCACCTGAAGAAGCAGATGTGAAAGCGCTTGTGCCTGATTAAAGTTTTGTAATGTGGAGCCTATCCTGTGTCCTCCTGTTTTTTTGGATACTTTGCTGTAGCTTTGCTGTGGATACAAGGACCTGCAAATGAGTGTTTTTTATTGTTCTTGCTATTTTAGATGGATATTTATTTTATCAAATAATGTGTTTAAGGACAAACAACCTCAGGAGATCTTTGGGTTAGAGATGCATACAAGTACATTAACTCAGACACATAATAATTTATTATTTAAATTATAGTTAAATAAAACTAAGGTGAGAAGTTCATACTTGGCACAACATATATGTATAATGTGGAATAAATTTCCAGAAAAGATCCATATATCAGAAGTATTATGCACATTTAATTATAATTTGAATATCTCAGTGCATGATCTTCCCCTGGATTCTCAAAAGCCTGCACGGAGTGCAAGATTAATGCAGTAGCTCATGCAGGCAATATGTCTGTCGTGCGATTCAGGATTCAGGGGTGTGCACGAGAGCTCCAGCACTAATCTTGCACGGACTAAGCCCTGGTATGCAAATCACCTCATTTGCAAGAGAAATCCATGCAAATGAGGTGATTTTGCAATGCAGGAAGCTTGCAATAGTCCATGCAAGACTAGTGCAATCTGCAGAAATGTACTCTGTTAGTAACCGAGTACATTTCTGCAAATTCCAAAACGGAGCTATGACAGCTCCAAATAAAGGCTGCATATCATTGAGGAAGCATTCCAATGGCCAAGTATAAGGCCATTGGCATTGCAAACTGTTAAAAAAATAGAAAAATCAACTTTTAATTTTTTTTGCCGATCTCGGCTGTTTAAGCATAGGGCAGCGGCGCACAAATTGGATCGGGGGAAAATAAGAAAATTAACTGAAAATGAGCATTCTAACAAAAGTCAGTATTCTGCCATGCAAGTCAATGGCAGGCAAAAGACAACTGGGACAGTGAGTAGTGGTTGCTAAGGGGGGAGGCTCAGTGTGGGACATGTAACTATGCATTAGCAGGCAATCCTATGCAAATGAGGGGAAAGGTTAGTGACTCCCAGATTTTCCCAAGGTGTGAGGCAGGTCCCAAGAGTGCATAGGTTAGTACTAAGCTAACTGCCCTTGCGAGCCATTTTAAGCCTAGCCAATTATCCCTTGTGAGACTCAAACCATGCACCTTGTGTTTGTAAGGCAAACACCTTAACCATTAGGCCACCCTCCCAACCCCAAGAGTATAAATAGCTGGGTGCAAGACTAGGATATAGGTGACATCATGGGGGTGTAAGTCAGGCATACTGTAAGCAGATTGGAGACCTGTGGCTTGGGATTGCTCCTAGCTTAGCACAGCTGACCTAGAGGTGTGTCTAAACCTGCCTAGCACTCTTTACAAAGTGTAAGCAGGTGTGCGCGCCGTGCACCAGGTTTTACAGGAAGAAAAAGGAAGTTAGACCAGGAAAAAGCAACTCTGTCCACATTTGAGCACTCCATTTGCACGAAGCACACACAGGCTTAAACAGGGAGGCAATGCGAAGGGAAAACAGCAGTAGGAAGGTAATCAAGGAGAACTAGCTTAGCTGACAGGTGAAATGTATCAGAATCAGCCAATTACACAGGCAGCAGTCCAGCCCAGCCCAGCCCAGCACACCACTATAAACTATGCAAACACCTTTCCCCCTTGTTTTTCCCAAAAATTCTGCACCACCGGTGTATACAGATGGGGAAATTTTACAAAACAAAAGCAAGAGAAAAAATGTTAGGAGCTGCTTTTGCTATCATAAACCACCATGTGCAAGAGGCTGAAGGTGGTGAGGATGTGAATGCTGCTGAGCAACCCACAGTGAGGAGTTGGAGAAAAGTGTACAGTCCCAGGGTAACCTACCAAGGGCTACATGAGCTGGAGATAGTGGAGCACTATAGGGTGGACAGGGACCTCCTACAGCAAATTGTGGAGCTGTGCCAGCCATGCCTGACATACAGAACTAACAGAGGGGAACCCATCCCAGTGGATACCAAGGTATGTGTAGGCCTAAGATTACTAGCTACAGGTGCCTTCCAAAGGCCAACTGGGGATATTATGGGGATTTCACAGACATCAGCATCCAGGGTACTCCACCAGTTCCTGGATGCCATGTCAGCACATGTCAGGGAGCATGTATATTTCCCCATCACCCATGAGGTGTTGGACAGCAATATGCATCTCTTCTACCAAATAGCAGAATACCCTGAGGTAGTGGGTGCAATACACTGCATGCACATATGCATTAAACCCCACCCGGTGAGTGGGGTAGGGTCTACATCAACCACAAGGGCTTCCCCTCCATCAACTGCCAGGTCGTGTGCGATGCCCAGGGCATAACAATGAATGTGTGTGCTGGCTGCCATGGAAGCTACCATGATTCCCACATCTGGCATCTGATGCAGCTGTACCAGACATTTGCCAGTGGGGACATCCCACACGGTCACCTAATGGGGGATGCTGGATACGCATTGGAGCCATGGCTGGTGACACCCATCAGAAATGGACACACACCCGAACAAGAACTCCATAATGATGCACAAGCACAAACACAAATCATAATAAAGCATGTGTTTGGGATGCTCAAGTCATGGTTCTGGTGCCTGGACACATCCGGTGGAGCCTTGCAGTACTCACCAACTACATGTACCCAAATTGTCTTTGTATGTGCCATGCTATGCAATATGATCCTGCGGAAACAGCTGCAGCAGGAACAGCATGGGGTAGGGCCACACAGCCCCCCACCAGGCCTGCACAGGCACAGAGTGTCTGGGAGGAGGAACAACCTGAGCCTGCCCCAGTAGGCAGAAGGAGGCATGCCCAGTAAGCCCTGGCCTTGGCAAAGAGGCAACACATAGCACATGCACTGACACAGTAGGGACCCAGGGAATGACACCTCTCACCGACTCGCACATACAGTAAAAAGGATGCCAAACATGACACTACCTGTGCTCAACCATGTATAGGGAGTGTACTATGTGCATCTGACATAGGTAGCCCTGCAGCACCACCCTCAATACTGGGACACCCACAAGGTAAGTGACTCACACATGCCAGTTGGGGGGGGCACATACCCAACAACAGTCACAGCCAGCAGGATAGGTGTAGACAAACACAAAGACATGCTGTACTATGGCCTCTGAATGAGCCCCATGTGTAACCCCTACCCCAGACCTACACAGACAGACTGCAGCAGGCCAGCCAGTTGGATGTAAGTTGTGACAGGCTAGGAAGTCAGAAACTAATATGTAGGTAGTGAAAGCTAATATCTGTAGGACACTGGTATGCCTCTAGCCAGCACAATAGGTAAGACTACAGACTGAAATGGTGTACCCGACATACCAGTACAGTTCTAGCAAATGTGTAAAAGTGCAAGGTGTGCTCCACCATCCTATGTACACTTATAGTAACAGTCAGGTGTGTCCCACCACCCCTGTGTAGAAATGTAGAAACAGTCAGGTCCCCCCCGCTATGCATAAATGTAGCAACAGTCAATGCCAAATGACTGATGTATACCCTACAGACACAACATGCTACCTGTCGGTGTACAACACAAAGGTCAGTACTGCAGTACAAACCAAATGGACTTGATCCACACATGCAATATAGATGGCCATACTGGGCATGCTCACACACTTAGAGGAATGAAGGCAATGTCAGTCAACAACATACTGAAACCCATACTAGGCATGCTCACACACTTAAACACAAGAAGGCCATGTCGGCAAACAACAGTGGACCAGATATATCTGGCAGTTGCAGTTCTCAGTGCAGACCAAAGGTAGATGGACATTGATGTGTTGAAGAGGGTGACCATGACAAGGAGCCATCTGGGCCTGTCCCATCCAGCACACAGCCAAAGGGCCCCAAACACATGAGGTGCAGGTGTCACTCACTGCAGATACTAGCCACTAGTATCTGTCAGCATGATGGCGTGTTGCACGTGCCAGATGTGCAACATGACTGTACAAGGAAGTTGTCACCTAGTAGCTGTATACACGTACCTGTGGCATATGACCCCGTGTGTGCCTGCATTTGGCATGTCAACCCCTACAAGAATGGGTTACAGCCCATGCACACACTGCCCTCCCCACAGCAATATCATGACAAGCCTGCTGAGGTCATCCAATGTGAAATACACCTTTGGGGGAGCTGTAGCTCAGTAACCCCCATGGCTCATCCCATAACTGTATACTGCTGTACTGATAAACTAGTTAGGTAGTAGTCCTAACCCTAGACTTTGCAACTGTGTGAGTGTGTGTATGTGTGCATGTCTCAGTCTCTGCCTGTGTAGAGAGAAATACTTTCTAGGCTACTCACACTCAGTACAGTTCATATACACAACATTGGCAAGGCTGCAGATGTCACGCACCTAGAAATACATCTCTGGGGAAACCATAGCCCAGCAATCTTCGTAGCGTGTCTTGTAACTGCATACTGCTGTAGTGTGATAAAGTAGTTTGGTAGATGTTCTGACCCCAGACCTGGCAAGTGTGTGTGTCTGACTGCATAGAGAGCAATGCCTTTTAGGCCACTCACACCCTGTACAATACACATACTCGACTTTGGCAAGGCTGCTGCTGTCACTCACCTAGAAATACACCTCTGGAGAAATCGTAGCCCAATAAACTCCATAGCGTGTCCTGTAACTGCATACTGCTGTAGTGTGATAAAGTAGTTAAGTAGGTGTTCTAACCCCAGACCTGGCAACAGTGTGTGTGTGTATAGAGAGCAATGTTTTTAGGCCACTCACACCCTGTACAATACACATACTTGACTTTGGCAAGGCTGCTGATGTCACTCACCTAGAAATACACCTCTGGGGAAATCATAGCCCAATAAACAACGTAGCATGTCCTGTAACTGCCTACGGCTGTAGTGTGATAAAATAGTTAAGTAGGTGTTTGAACCCCAGACCTGGCAACTGTGTGAATGTGTGTGTCTGACTGTACAGACAGCAATGCTTTTTAGGCCACTCACATGCTGTAAAATACACATACTTGACTTTGGCAAGGCTGCTGATGTCACTCACCTAAAAATACATCTCTGGGGAAATCATAACCCAGTAATCTCCAAAGCGTATCTTGTAACTGCATACTGCTGTAGTGTGCTAAAATAGTGAGATGGGTGTTCTAACCCCAGACCTAGCAACTGTGTGTTGCTGTGTGTGTGCCTGACTGAGTAGAAAGCAATGCTTTTTAGGCCACTCACACTCCGTACAATTCATATACTCAACTTTGGCAAGGCTGCTGATGTCATTCACCTGGAAATACATCCCTGGGAAAATAATAGTCTAGTAATCCCTGTAGCGCATCCTGTAACTGTGTACTGCTGTCTTATGATAAAATAGTTAGGTAGGTGTGTGTGTGAATTTGTGTGTCTCGTCTGTCTGTGACTGCTTAACAAACGATACTTTTTAGGTTACTCACACTCCTTAGAATTCATATACCCAACTTTGGCAAGGCTGCTGATGTCACTCACCTAGAAATACACCTCTGGGAAAGTCATAACCCAGTAATCTCCGTAGTGCGTCTTGTGACTGCATACTGCTGTAGTGTGATAAAGGAGTGAGATAGGTGTTCTAGCCCCAGACCTGGCAACTGTGTGTGTTGTTGTGTGAATCTGTGTGCATGTCTGACTGAATAGAGAGCAATGCCTTTTTAGGCCACTCACACTCCGCACAATTCATATACTCAAATTTGGCAAGGCTGCTGATGTCACACACCTGGAAATACAACACTGGGAAAGTAATAGCCTAGTAATCCCTGTAGCACATCTTGTAACTGTGTACTGCTATAGTGTAATACAGTAGTTAAGTAGGTAGGTGTTCTAACCCCTGACTTGATAACTGTGTGTGTGAATGAATGTGTGTGTATTTGTGTCTCTATTTGTGACTAACTAACAAACAATGCTTTTTAGGTTACTCACACTCCTTAGAATTCATATACTCAATGTTGGCAAGGCTGCTGATGTCACTCACCTAGAAATACACCTACGGGAAAGTCATAGCCCAGTAATCTCTGTAGGGTGCCCTGTAACTTCGTACTGCTGTAGTGTGATTTAGAACTGTGATAGGGTTCCATCTCCACCCATGGCAGTTCTGGATGTTTTATGTGTGTTGCATTGTTTGTGTATGGAGCAATGCATCATAGACTACTCACTCACAGTACATTTCAAATGCCCTAATTTGCCAACCTTGCTGATGTCATTCATTGTGAAGGACAACTTTGGGGTGAAAGCTCTTTAGTAATCCCTGTGGTGTAGCCTATAACAGCTCCATGCTGTAGTGTGCTATAGACCTTGGTCAGGAGTTCTCTACCCCCACATGTCAGTTGTGGATGTTTTGTGTGTGTCTCACTGTCTGTGTAGGGAGCAATGCATTTTAGGCTAGTCACTTGCAGTACAGTTGAAATGCCCGACTTTGGTAATCCTGCTGATGTCATTCATTGTGAAATACACCTTTGGGGAAATAGTACTTCAGTAATGTACATGGCACGTACTATAAGTGCTGTAGTGTAATAAAGTAGTTAGGTAGGGGTTCCACTCCCAGACATGACAGGAGTGTGTGTGTGTGTTTGTAACTCGTATCCTGTGTAGAGGTGAGTGTGTGTCAGCTGTGACCAATGTGGAGCAGGTTTTGCTTATTTCTTTTATGGTGGCCCTACTATATATCACAATGTTAACCATACAGGGATAACAGATGTAAATTAGCTGGGAGGCTGGGGTGCAAAGCCATACCCATACAGATGACATCAAGGCCAGCCAATCCAAGTTAGCAACCCCACTATTACCCAGAGCACACACTCAACCCATGTGTCATATGAACACACATGCCTAGGCAGCAGCCAATATGTGGGTAGTACACTACATAATGGCTACTGATAATAGCTATGCAGTGACAGTAGTTGGCTACAGAGGGCATGTCACCCTACCCATCTGTCTAATATACACGTGCATGCAGACAGTGCACCTCTACCATGTTCCCCAATGGACACCTGCACCACCAGTGGTGCCTTCACATGTGACTCACAATGGACATACCATGCCTGACAACATGTCCTGTATGGACAGATGACACTGACATCAGGGAGTGCTGTTGGCATGCCATCAATGTAGGTGAGGGGTACACCTGCTGCCCATTAGCAGTTCCTGCCACAGGTGGGCAAGACTGGCACATCTGATAATAATCTGTGTTCACAACATGGGCCAGACACCCCATGTACAGTTCCTCATGTCACTGTACATGCATGTGGGAGGTGTGCACATCCCAGACACCATCCATGTCATGGACTAAGGAACACATACATGGCATGTGGTGTACAGCATTGGCCATACACAATAGTCACCCAGGTGGCTGGATGGGGATGCAATATCCACCTGTGTGGGCAAATACAGTAACTACATGCCTGAGCCACAATGCAGACCATTGTTATGTGGCCTGATGCCAAGGTATACCCATTGCCTACACTTGTACAGCCTGCTGGCACAGTTGACCACCACACATTCATGTAGACATGCACCCATGCATGTCAGAACTGGCACCCTGTGTGTTCGTGTGTGTGTGTGTGTGTTGTATGGTGCATATGTCCACATCCACACTCACTACAACCTCTCAGGGCATACTGAAGCATGCTGTCTGATGTCTGACATCTCCTCATACTCTTTGCCCATACAGCCTCCATATGACCCATGTGGTGCATGTGATACCGGCACATTGATGTGTTCTGGCAATCCCACTAGTGATGAGTTGCACTCCTGACCCTGCCAAATGTGTCAATGTGTGAGTGTGCCTGTGTTGACACTGGCACCTGTTCATGCAGACAGGCACATGTGCAATGCCTACTGTATATCTACTGTATCCCTGTTGCACATGTCACTCACCCTCACATATATGTTCTGAGTGTTCCATATCAGGTAACCCATGTGGTGCATCCAATTACTGCATTGAACTGTGATAGCACTACATAGTTGTTGGGGGTTTGATACCCTATGCTGGTAGGTGTATGACACAAACATGCTTCAGTTTTACACTCCCACCCCTCCCTGACATGTATTTGCCTCTGTCTGCCTCCCCCACTCCTTCTCTGGTGGATGTGGAGACTCACACCTTCCTTGCTTAGGCATCAGCATGTGTATTTTACGTGATGTTCATGATCAGCTGATGGCCTCTGCACGAATTGTAGCCCTCCCCTAGCTGATTGCATGTGGAACAGCTGTGGTAACAATCCCATTGCCAATTGCATGGAAACACATTTCAATACTAAGGAATATCATGGTGGTGTTGGGCCTTTTCAGTCACTGTGAGCAAGAACTAGATCTGTTGTTTGGCAAATGGCATCTCAGATGGATTAGGGATTTACCTCTAACAACATACACTGTGGAAAGAGGACAACAAACAGGAGAGGGATGTGCCTGACCTGACTACAGACTATAAGTGCTGCTATACTGCATTTGGAGTAATGTTAGTTTAACAGTGTTTGTCTGGGTATGCCTGTCATGCATGTAGTAATACCTGCCATGTCAGTTCCATGTATATGAGGAATCCCCATCTGCAGGGTCATCTGCAGACTGGGCAGTGTTGTGCCTATGGTTTTATGTGTTAGCCACAGTGCATTTCTCTGTGGAATGCAGACAGTAGTGTGAGGATTGCAGTCTGTAGATGGTGAAGGCCATGACAGTTACTGTCTTAATATACCCTCATAGGACATATGTTGCAACAAACACCGTTACAATGGAAAATATACAAGGTTATCACAGCAACATGTCTATACTGGCCCTGTGTATGTGCCGTCAGCCACACCACTATCAACATTTGTACATATGGCTTGCATGAAGTGGTGCATATGTGCTGTGCACCATAAATAGTGTCATCATATCTGATAACAAGCCAGTGATATATCAGATTGCTACACATGTCATGTACAGTAGGGGATATATTTCATGACATAAGCTGGACATTATGTGGATGTTTGTACAGTACTGAGCTCTTTGTAGTGATTGTGAATGTCGGCAGTGTGTGTATTGTTAACATGTACTTTAGCCTGTGTACAGACTGTGGTAGATGTCATTGTCCTAGCTCCCCTTCTATCAGATGTTACATGCTGCCCCACTGTTTGGTACCATTATGCCGTACATGTTTGTAGGGCCATACACACACATGTCCCATATCACAGACAGCCATCAGACCAAACTGTGTAGCAGCCCAGTATATGTAGGGACATTCTGTGAGTGGCACATATGAGGATGGTGTAGAACAGATAGTCCATATACTGTAATATTATGCAAGCTTATCATATGTGGCTGTGTTCACATTGGTTGTGGTTATGCACTGTCACACAGGTGTATCTTACCCTGTGCTGTGACATGGCTGTTGAGCCTGCTATATATGCAGGTACATGTGCATTCCCCCATACGAGATGTAGGCCAGTGTTCAGCCAGTCTACCTGTAGCCTGCACAGTGCATTGTTACATGCCTAGCAGCTTCTGTACTTATCCAGTGAGATGTCATGTCCAGATACTTGCCAGATGTACTGCTGCCTGGCCACCATAACAGTCATGTATGTCAGACAACACAGTGAGATGCTGTTCAGATGTATGTCAGTAACTAGTGGATTGTATGAGGCCATGGCACCTCTGCACCCATGATTATTAAGTGTCAGGACAGACAGGGGTGTATGAATGCATAACCTATGGGGGCAAATGTATACCAGTATGTACATGTTATACCCATCTACATGGCTGTTAACATCCACATTGACAGGCCTGGTCCACATGTTTTGCATGAAGGGGTTCTGTGTATACCCCTGGACTGAACCGAGTGTGTCAGACTGTCCACATATATTGGCCATATCACAGCTGTAGTCCACAGGGGTGTTACTGTGCTAGCAGTGGTACTGTACTATGATGACCTTAGGATGTCTGTAAGTAGCCAATGGCACACATGTTAACAACAGATGTGGCCTCCCACACACACACACTATTTCTGTGAAGACATTCCCAATTACAGTAGCAATACTCTACAAATATACCTGCACTGCATACGGGACATCCCCTTACACTGAGAGGTTGGGACTATTGGTGCTGAGGTGGGGCTCCACTCCATGTTCAGGATGTATGGTGAACATATATGTATATATACGTATACATATATCCATATAGATATGTACACATAAACATATCTTGCTTACTGTATGACAACAGTTTTACACATATGTGCCTGTGTTCCAGCCTTTGTCCTCAACCTACATACCGGGCTTTGCACATATGTCATGCTGTCATTGTCAGTGGGCTGTGTGTATGTCATGCTGTCATTCCTGCCATCACTTTACTGCTGTTGTGTCCCCCACACATACTGGGGGGTTGGGGCCATATATGTGTGGGTTTCACATACACAATACATGTGTGCCCTAATGCACTCCAGAGGTCAGTGTATGTAACAGTGGTATATGGCCCAGTATGAGTGAGTGTGGGGGGTGCACCATGACTAACCTAGGCTGCTGCAACATGTATGGGTATCTGGGATAAGCTGCCTTAAGGTATCTGGATGTGCTTTACCATACAATCCACCTTGGGTAAATGCAGGCCTACTGACTCCTGCCATACAGGATGTTCTGTTTGTCAGTGTGATTGTGATGGTGTCAGGTATGCCTTGTTATGTAACAGATACATCCCATTGTGTCAACTGGGGTCTGTACCCCCTAGGGATTGTGTACAGAGTGTAGATAGAGGCTGCTGACCTATACATCTGCATTACATACTGTTGATTGTCTATTATGCTGTGACCCAGTCTGTCATTATTGATGTACTACTTGAAGGCCTCGGCCTGGACAGCAACATATGTCAACCTTTCCAGACTACTTTCTTAGTATAACTGTTTCACAGTTGCATTACACTGTTTATATGGATGTCAGTGTCTAAACAGCTATATGACATGGCATATACAACTGTCGTAGTACACAAATAAAGCTTTCGCATTCATTTATGCACACCTGTGTGTGGTGTTATACCCTTTGATAGCTCTGTGGGTATATGTTGTAGGCTATGAATGTCATTCATATTGGTGGCTCATACAGGTTCCAGTTGGTAATGTGGTGACTGTAGGAATACTGGCTGCTCCATACTGTGTGCACGTACTACATATGTATATTACTGTACAAATCTCTGTGTGTGTATGTGTAGTTACATATATATATATATATATATATATATATATATATATATATATATATATGTATATATGTGTGTATAGCTATATATATATATATATATATATATATATATATATATATATATATATATATATATATACCTGTATCTGCATATATATGTCTGTGTATATGTATCCTAGGGATGGCCATGTCATGTCTGGTCCTGGTTATGGGATCTGCAACACTTGGTACTGTATTACAAGGGGGTAGTGCTTGGCTGGGGGGTATACCTATCCGTACCAGAAGTATATTGTGTGGGGCCTCTCAACCCCATTAACGTTGCATGAGGACATATATGTTTAGTTATTTCCCTATTATCTACAGATGTATGTCCGTATATACCTATATATGTATATATCTATATGTATATATATATATATATATATATATATATATATATATATATATATATATATATATATATATATATATATATATATATATATATATATATATATATATATATATATATATGTATATATATATAATCTGCCATATATATTTAAACATGTAGATGTGGACATATATATCTATAGATGAAGGCATTTGCATGTGTATATGTTCATATATATATATACATATATATATATATATATATATATATATATATATATATATATATATATATATATACATACATGTATATGTTGTACCTGTTTAGACATTAATATATTCACTCACACACATACATCTACATGTTGGAATACATTCTCTGTACTGCTGAATGACTGGGCTGGATGATATGTTTGTGAATGCATCAAAGACATGTATATCTGAGATGGCTTAGTGGTGAATCACTTTGGTCTGGTGTGCAGGGTCCTGGGTTTGATACTAACAGAGGCTGCTTATTTTGTTGCTGGGCTGAACATGGGATGTTGGCTACAGAGTGATTAAGGCACTTTTAAGCCATTGTAAGTGGGTTTGTGCGAGTTTGCACAACAGTAAGCACTGCCAACCTCCGCTTATGTTTTCTTATAGTCAGTTAGCTTCAGATTTCTCAACCTGTGTAGGCATAGCTTACCCCCGCGCAAACCCACGCAAACCCGCTTATCGCTGCTTAAAAGTGCTTACTGCTGCTTACCCCCTCACTAATTCCTTTAAAAGTAAAGAAAAAGTGGTTGATAGGAAAGTGGTGAAAAATGGGGCACAAAGAGGGAAAGACAGTAGGGAAACTAGCTAGGCATGTGCAGCAAGGGTATAGGAAAGGTCCATAGCTTCCCATTTCTTCTACAGCAACAGCTGTGCATATACACTATATTTGCAGGTACATTTGGACCCTCAATCCCCTGGGAGAGGGGTGAGGACAACATATATTCATTGTGATGCCAATTAGACCAGATTTCATGTGTCCAGTGGACACATGTATGAAATGGACAGCTATGTATTGGGCGAGATTTTTTTGTGGGAACAGATTGTCCTTTTTTTTCTTTTTTTCAGATGAGAGTGGGATGTTGGAGAGGGGTAATAGGTATATTTGGGGAGGTAGGTTGGGTAGGTTAACAGACAAGACACACAAGATGCATACAGGGCCAGTATATGACACATGTGGGGTGCAAACACCTTGGATGGGGAGGGGTGTTTGGAAGTCACAAGCCCATGAGCCCCTAACTGGAAAAAGTGTGACTGAGGTCCCCACCCATGGCCAGTCACCACTGCACCTCCACGGCCCCATAGGTGGCTGTGCTGGGGACTTTGTAGGAGGGGCAGGCTCACCCTCTAATAGTGCCACTCATGCCTCAAGCTGGTGTAACCGCTCTTGATACTCCAGATCAAGCTCCTTATGCACCACGGCCCGAACATGTTGACGGGTGACAGGTTCCCCTCTGCGCCCGCTCCAAGGGGGGGTGAGCCCCATCCCCTGCAGCGGTTCCACCCAAAGGTGGTGCAGGGCCCACGGAGGAGGAGGAGGTCCCAGGCTGGGCCCCAGATGTGCTGGTATCCAGTGCCATGGCCAGCTGAGGTGGGACAGGTGGGTCCGCTGGGACCGGCCTTCCCATACAGGCTGTGTTGTCACAGGTTTATGACAGATATGGGTTAGTAACATTCAACAGCATTCAGGATTAGTTATAATAAAATGCATAGGTATTACCATTAACCTAACACACTATAATTAACACAGTTGCAGAGCAAGCAGATCGCATGCATATATGGAACAACAGTGGCCATTACAGGAGCATGCAGGTAGCATTGATGGCAACAGGCCACCAATATGGGTGTATTTTCACATGGCACATGCATAGAAACAAATGTGAATATTTATAAACCATTAGGACATATGTCCCAACAAAAGGCTGGAGAGTACACATACCAGTTGAGGAGTGTCATTGGGTGATTATGCACATATGGCAGGGGTGAGAGAGAGAGAGTTCAATTAACTAATATATCCTTGTAGTTTTCACAACATTCTTAGTCACTGCAGTGGTCTTTCCCTTACATGTATTATTACACTACACAATGGCCTTATATTGTACACTGGTATGTTTATAAATTATTATATATGTCACCTGTGTCTTACATACAGGCGTGACAGGCTGCAGGTGTTAAAGTAACATATGTTGAGAATTGCTGTCATACACTTTGGGTGAGGTGCTAGAATGACAGGTTTGTTTCCATATACAATCTCTGACTATGTACACATTTGAATATCAGTTATATGTGATTGACAGCTGCCTACAATTCTTGGAACATCACACTGGATTTTCAGGGGAACAGGGTACCAAGCTGGTGATAAGGGCCATTTATCTGGACATACTGGACAGATTAGAACAGTTGTGGGGAATGAATATGCATACAACTTTCAATTTGAACATTCTAGCAAATTCTGTACAGTTGGGTGTAATTATGCATACAACTTTCTATCTGAACATTGTACCAAAATCTGTACAGTTGTGGGGTATGATTATGCATACAACTTAGTAACACTCCCAGGATTCAAACTCCTGCTGTGTGTGACAAAATATTATAGCTAACATCACAGTACACTGTGCTATCAGGGACTTGATATACAGCTTTTGACTGTTTTCTAAGTCTCCCTAACTTGTACAATATAACTGAACTCTTGGCACTTCCAACATTGTTATGCAGGACTTCATGCCCATTTTATCTGCATACCACAGTGTGAATGACACTGCTTAAGATACAACAGTACTATTTATAGTATGGAACAGATCACCAACATATAAGAGAAGAGTAAACAGAAGCACTCCAGGTGTTATACCTTTATTCACAGACTATTACACATTTATTTCTACTGCTGCAACACTCTCTAAGGCTCTTATATTTATTTGTTATGACAGTACATGCAGACTGATTACTAACCTGCCTCGTGACACAGCTTTTGCAGCCTAGCATCATGGGCTTGCTGTTTCACAGCCCACTCATCTGCAGCTGTCAGAGAAATGCAGTGATATTTAGCCATACCTATCTGTAGTATACACAAGCTAGGCAATTATTTACTACTTAGTAGAATGTGTACTTACTCAGTTCTGGGGCATTGGGCATCTGCTGAGACTCCTGGATCCACTGTTCCAGTACATCCCCCCTCCACAGCTTCAGGTCAACATGAT
The DNA here is from genome assembly GCF_019279795.1 of Protopterus annectens. NCBI lineage: Eukaryota > Metazoa > Chordata > Ceratodontiformes > Protopteridae > Protopterus > Protopterus annectens. The sequence continues at coordinate 1,124,124,601 of NC_056746.1, forward strand.
GGTGCCTGACCTGCTCAACAGTCCTGGGGATACATGTGGCACTGGTGAGGTCACGGGTGAGACTGTCCCAAGCCTTCATTTTATACTGCAAGCCCTGGTACTGGCCCTGCAGTAGTCTCTGATCATGGTGTTTTACCAGGAGCCATACCATGATTTTTGACTCCTGGATGCCCCAGAGCTGCACTCTAAATCGAGCGCCTTCACCCACACCAACCATTCTGCCTGTAGTAGGAAGCTACAACCAGTTATGAGAAGTATTCCAACCTGTGGCATTTAAATACAGCCATTTTCCTGCACTTTCCTGTGATTGGCCAGTTTTGAAAAGGCTAAGCTATGGGCACACCTGCTTACATAAGGTTGGCACTCCTTAAAGAGGAATACCACTAGGCAGATTGAATTGGTTCCGCTACACATTGCTTACACTTACTAACTTGAGCTGTGCTGCGGTTAGCATTGCTTAATAGTTAATTAGCACTATATTTGCCATTTGGCAATGATTTATTCTTCATTACTGGTTATATATGTGTCTGGTATCCTTGATTCATTTGTACATACACTGTATGGGGACCTGGGGAATTCTACACTTTATTACAATCACACCACATATCTATGCTTACTTCAGTACTCCAGTTCACATATTTATGTTCTGAACAGGTTATCCAACATCACACTGTACATAGATTCAGTTCACATGTTTGGTTTGACTTCCCTTTAGTGAGAATTAGTTTGCTGATACCTCATTCATATCTATTGCTATGATGGCCTGGTGGTTAACTGCTGTGATTATAGTGTGTAAATTCCTGTGTTTGAGCCTTGCAGAGGCAGTTTATTTTTTTGCTAGGCAGAACAAGAGCCATTGGATACAGTGTGATTAAGGCACTTTTGAGCAGTTATAAGTGGATTTGTATGGGGGTAAGCACTGCCTACACAGGTTAAGCAATTTAGAGGCTTACTGGGTGTACGACACTGTAACCAGAAATTAGCAGTGCTTATCTTCGTGCAAACCCTCGCACACGGCCTTATACTCGCTTACTGGTGATGACTTATGCTTACTACTGCTTCTTGCTGCTTAACCTGACTACTGCTTTATGCATAATGATACTGACACCTCACATGTCCATTTCCTGCAGTACTCTAGGTCATATATATATATTTTCCTTCGTGGCAGCTGTTCTCCAGTTCATATATATATGCTATTCCATGGGTTATACAACATACATATTACTCATACCGTGCTTTGCCATGGGAAATGGTATGTCTCAGTTACCTTCCTGTTCCCCCACCTCCTTTCTCACTTACATCTATGGGGCAGTCCAATTAGGATGGGTTCGTCCAAACCCAACACGTCTCATTCCATTATGTCTTACCCATCATTCCCTCCAGTCCCTCCCTCCCTCCTCCACATCAATCATCCTTCCTACAGGTTCCATCTGAATTTCACCACACCATTAGACATTGCCCACTCTCCACTTCTCAGGACCCATTATGTACGTTGTCTCATCTCATGGATCTTCAGGGTTTTCACACATTCAGTCTGTAAACATACATATCCTTCTTTGCTTACCTGTAAGGCATGGTATGCTACCCCGAGGACTCTTTTTAGCAGACATTTTGGGGTTGTCTAAGATTAGTTTGTTTAAGATTAGACTTTGTAGTATCCTGCCAGTAGTCTGGGTAGCAGTGCTATGCAACGCTTAGCAGTGCTTAATATTTGATTTGCATGATATTTGCCTTTTGGCACTGATGTCTTCTTCATTACATGTTATATATGTGTCTTATATCCTTGATTCATGTGTATGTACGCTGAATGGGGTCCTGGGAACTTCAACACTTTATTGCAATAACACCTCACATCTGGCCATACTGCAGTACTCCAGTTCACATATTTATGTTATGTAGCAGGTTATATCACTTCACACTGTGCATGCATTCAGTTCACATGTTTGGTTTGATTTTCCTGTGGTGAGAATTAGTTTGCTGATACCTCATGCACATCTATTGCTATGTTGGCTTAGTGGTCAACTACTGTGACTGTAGTGTACAGGGTCGTGGGTTTGAGTCTTGCAGAGGCCATTTATTTTGTTGCTGGGCAGAACATGGGCCATTGGATCCAGAGTGATTAAGGCACTTTAAAGCAGTTGTAAGCAGGTTTGCGTGGGTTTCTGCGACAGTAAGCACTGCTAACCTCCGGTTACAGTTTCTTACACTCAGTTAGCTTCTACTTTGTTTAACCTGTGTAGGCAATGCTTACTCCCGTGCAAATGCACTTAAACCCACTTACTACTGCTTATTTTTGCTTAACCCTGCTTACTAGTGCCTTATTCATTATGCCACTGACACTTCACATGTGCATTTAATGCAGTACTCCAGTTCACATTTAAATGTTATTATGTAAGTTATATGGCAAAAAGATGTAAAATATGTTCATATACAGATTTAACATGGAAAATGATATGTGCTGCAGTGGGACTCGAACCAGGAATGCTTGTTCGTTAGGTGGATGCTTTAACCACTACACTATTGCTGTGCTTCTTCATTTGCATATATATTACTTGTTATCCTCTTCAGCCTTTTCCGCTGCTTTAACCGTAGCTAAGCAATGGGCAAACCCATGCACCTATGGTTAGCTGTACTCGGGGTTTTAAAAAAAATAAAAAAAAGGGTTTCTTTGTTTTATTTGACTGTTCTGTTGCTGTTGAACACATGGGTACAGTTGGTGGGGATATATGGACACTTATGAGCAGTCTCGCTCATTTATTTACACATTCTTCTGTTCTACTTTGCAGGGGCATGTTTATTCTGAGAGCTCTGCTCTCAGACACGCCCACTGCACTCATCCACGCTCCGTGTAGCATTAGGAGTTCAGGCAGCGCTCCTTCATTAATATGCATGGCGCGCTGCCATCCTCCTCTTCAACTGCTGCTTCTGTGCAGGACTAGATTAGTCCTGCACAGAAGATTAGTAAATCCGGGGGTATGTCTGTGACACTGGTTTAAGGATATCGCTGTTCCATGATGGCCTTAAAATCTGAACTCTTCTGTTTAACTCATGAGCTTAGAAGCTATATATAATGTTACTGTTAAACCAAAAACAGCTCTTTTTTCTGTATCTTTGGGCAGTAATAAGACTACAAACCAATAAAGCATTAAGCACTAAAATAAATGAACTTGCACTTAACAAAGTCTGTGTATTAGCTGCTTTTAATGGACAGGCTGCAGCAATACAAAACATAAATGCATCTTTGGCTGTGAGCTCTAGAAGACAGCTAGCTAGAGTCAGAGTAAGGCTGCAACTAAACTAGTTGTCAGACTAGTAAATAATCCACAGATACTGGCTAGACACACAACTGGTGCAGACTGTCTGCTACATGTGTGCCCTACACATGTCTGTGCATACCCTGTGAGGAAATCCCATCCCCCTTGAGACCAAAGACTGGACTAGACGGTCAAGAGGAGAAGGTAAACACTTGCATCATACCATACTCATCACATAGTCCCTCAAAACCTACACCACCAAAACACACACATAGCAACACAAACCACACACCTACATTCGTGGAGACTCTCAATAAAAATCTTCTCAAGCAACAGTGACCTCCAAAGCAGAAATGCCAGCAACTTCCACTCCCCTCCCCCAACACAACCCAAATGACACATAGCCCACAAACTCTGTGTGCCACTCAACCACAGCCCATAAGGCATAACAATGTACCCAACACTCTAGTTATAGGTGACTCTGTAGTCAGGCCCACTGATGATTCACTCTGAACATTCCAAAGACACATGGAGGATGCTGTGGGAGTGTCACAGACAGTTGCCAGCTTTATCCTGGCAAAATTCCTGAAAGTAATATGTAGCAAGGTAAATGACTACATATACTTTCCATCCACTGTGATGGAGCAGAGAATTGTAATGCACTAATTTTACAGGATCACAAACTTCCCACAAGTACTCGGTGCAATAGAATGCACACACCTACCTATTAAAACACCAGTACATCCTGAAGCAGACCAATACATATAATGAAAGTGATGGCCATTCATGAAATGCCAAGTTGTGTGTGTAGCAGATGGCAGCATAATGAACATCATGACAACACACACTGGAAGTGTCCATGATGTTGTCATTTGGAGAAAAAGTGGACTGAAGGCAGCATTCCAGCAAGCTGAAATAACTGAAGGACTACTACTGGGTAAGTACAGGAACACAGCAAGGACACAATTTAAGGATACCTCTCACAACAATATACAATCTGACCAAAAGAGTTTTTATTTCCTACAACAGGTGACTGTGGTTATCTACTTGAGCTGTGGCTAATGACCCCATACTGTGAACAATCCCATTCTGCACAGGAGGTCTACAGCAGACCATATGTAACAACCAGAAGCACCATAGAGCATGTGTTTGGTGTACTGAAATCTAGGTTCAAATGTCTGGACACATCCAGGGGGTGCTCTAAAATACACACCGGAAAAGACAGCACAGATGATAGTTGTTTGTGCCACGCTGTACAACATGCAAACTTGGCCACATGGCAGTCTTCCATCTGCAGATGTGGATAACTACCCCAAGAGCCCCAGATGTGCAAAGAGAACATCTGACAGGTATTGGAGGAGGAGGACATGCGGACAGAAGACATAGGTGTAGGTAATGTAGGGTGTGACCACAAGTGCAGGTCCAGGGAACATGGCAGTGTCTGACACACATCTTTGAGTCATGACAAGCCATGTGTATATGAGTTCACAGATTGAACATTGATGTTCAGGTGTTGCCCCACCACAGCAACACAGATTGTATCTAATGGCAAGTAACCACTAGATGTACACATCGAACATAAACCCATAATTATAACATATTCCAAGATGAATAGATGCAAATGTGTCATTACAGGGATCATCATCTCAAGGCACCACTGTGACAGGTATGCATACAGACTGAACTCGTTGTATCACTGTATAAAAAACACTAGGAGACACACCGGTGGTACACATACATATCTCTAAGATATAACAACGTGAAAAAGAAAAAACACACAGGGCATAGTGTACAAATTTTAATATCAGAAAACACGTATCACAGTAAAGTGGTAATTCAATAATATGAGTCTCCTATGTGTACTACACTGTTATAACCAAGTTTACCAACACTTGACCAGATAAACATTTGATTGCAGCAATTCATTATCAGCAGGCATATTCATAATGTTTGTTTTTTTCAGGCTACTGATTTCTAATACTTGGTAGTTAATGGATACAGTTGTACACATGCAATACTGTTAGCAACATATATATTCGATTCTCATATATCACCAGCTATGTTGATTGAACATATCACATTGTTTTTTACTGTTGTACTCATTATATAGGTGTGTGTTCAGACAATTATCATGCTGCCTGTCTTAGATGTTTGTCATATGGCTTGACTGTTGTCCACAATATTGTCAGAGCAGAGCACTATCTCCTCATTTTAACAATGACACTTTGTGGCTGCTCATATAAATGATTGAATGCAGAGAATATAATCTGTTGATCTGAGTATTCATACATTTGCACAAAGCTAATAACCTGGTTGGGTGTGTCTAAGCATATAGAATTCCTCAAAAAAAGAATACTGCTGTCCTTTTTATGAATAGGACATATAAGGCCATAGGTAAATCTGTCCATAATGGACATGTGTCAGTCCTTGTGTAAATTATCAACATAATCATATTCTGTTGTGCTATTATGTTCATGGGACTTTTCTGCAGAAAGCTGCTTTTCTTTATTGTTGTGTTTTGCAATTAATCTTTGCAGAGCATGGGGCCCGTGGATATTCTCCAGTCCGAAGACAATGACAAACACATGCCAGGCCACTGCCAGCGTCCTCTGAGGATGATGATGACTATGATGATGAAAATGATGCTGAAGAACCTAGATCTACCCCCTGCCCAAGCCATCATGCCTGCACTCTAGAGGAGACAATGACATGACCAGAATCTAGATGATTATTGGGAGATCATAAGTGATATGTTCCAAACACTGATAAAGGACATGATGGGGTACTTCTTTAAGGATATGGCATGGGCTATGGGGGATTCTTTCAGTGGTTGTGAGGTCATTCAGGAGTCTGAGCCTGTTCGGCCTGGTCCATCCAGTCCATAAGTATTGTCTGTGTGCTTCACTTGTGTTATGCTGCCAAAATGGTGATTGCCATTTCATTAATTAGACTATATATGCACTGTTGTCCATGCATACCATGCATCTGTCATGCTATGTATTATTGTCGTGTGACATTTACATCTGTTTCAATATGTGCATAGCACACACTAACACATTACATTTTCCTGCAACATTCAACTGTCTATGCATTGTGGATGTTAACCTGCAGCTAGTGTTGCAAGAGGTAGCCTGTAAGCATGTGTCTTACTGGGGTGACTGACAGGTAACAGATGTTTTCCATACTCCATCGCTAACAGTATGATATGCCATGGATTTGTGTTTTGCCATATCAGGTATGTGCAACATACAGCTGTGTCATTCCACATATGTTTTGGATGACAGTTGTCATGATGTCTTACTGTCATGATGTGGTGTTGTGTGTCATGGGCTGGCAATACTGATGCCATGTGGGATCATATACAGGTATATCATAGCTATGTGCAGTCCTCCTTTTCTGATTGCATCAAACAGCAATGGAGCATTAATCTATACACTGTGTTACAGATAACACATTCTTTAACTGTACATTATGACATGCTTGTTGTATGTAGCATTTCCACATCCATTACGTACCAACATTGGTTTATACCTTCTGCAATTAGTTGTACACAATAACTGAATGTACGTGTGTGTGCACAGATCTACTTTACAATCTTGAAGTTTCAAAACTTCAAAATGCAAATGGTCGAAACCATAAGATCAAAGTTTTGAAACTTTGAAATTGTAATAAAAAAATATAAACAAAAATATTTTTTTTACATTTTTGCAGGGAGGCAAGCCCCTCTGCACCCCCACACCCCCTGCTAAATAAATATATCTGGCCATTTGACATACATTTGAGTAAATGTATTTCTGTGTGACTTGTCCAGCACCCTGTGTGCTGCACACATGCATTTTTATTGTATCAACTTACCTTGTACTGCTTTACCCTGATGTGGGCCCAGGTTATCCACCTCCCTCCCACCTTCATGTTTCGCTATTATTTTTTGCCGATATGTTTGCCTTTGTTAAAACTACTGATCATTGCCATGTATTAATTTGACACAACGGACATGTACCACATGTATGGCCATTGTACAATGCAGGACATTTGCACACAGGTTGCTGGCTAATGCTTGTAATATGCCCTTGTTATCATTATATTTGTGTGCTAGTTGGTGTCGTTTTTTTCAAATCCATGTGCACAGTCTGCAATATTTATTATGCTGTAGTGTTACATTTTTAAACATATTATTACATGTCATTGGTGTATGTATGTGCATCGACCTTGCTTTTATGCACATTCCATTTATGCCACTGAGAGACTGGCATGCATACACATCTACACCTGTGTGTTGCCTTTCACAAGGCATATGTGTGTAACATATATACATTTGTTTGGGTTGTGTACACCTACTTTTGTATGTAACAGCCTTTGTTATTGTGCTGTAGTACCTATGTTTGGCACTTTCCTTGCTTGGTTGTTTTTCATATGCATGGCCATAGGTTTGGTTCTGTCCTCTGCTGGAATTATCTATTATTGTTAGACCTGCATTTGCTCATCTGTGATGCTGCCTGGCTTACACCTGCATCGGTGATGGTCTTACTGGATATGAGTGTATTTATCCAATATGTACTGCTATCCTACTTTATTACCCTAGAACACACGTCTACCATTGGTCATACACATCCAGGTATGACTGTCACACAGTTTGTGACATATCATACTATGAAAGTGCATAGGTAGATATGATTTTCTGCATTTCACCATGGCTGGTATGCATCCCCACCCTGTTTATCACCTTTCCATTGCCTGTGTTGTACAATGTGCCATGTGTGTAACCTACTTGTACGTATTGTTTTTTCCAACCTTTACCTGTCTTATGTTGTGCTATTTGTTCTGTGGGTATACCTGCTGGGATGTCCTTCTCCTGTTCTTTCCCTATGTTTACCTTTTCTTCTATTTTTAAAAAATGGGGCCTATTCCCACCAAGAAAAAACAGTTGCTCATGCACCTCTGACATACCCTTATCTTCCTATTCCAACATCCTTCTTGTGTGTCCCTCTTCTTCACCCATACTCCATCCACATCTTCATTTCTGTTGCCTACTTTCTTTGGGTGTGTGCATTACCTGTGTTCCCCACACAAGTTCCAAACCCATTGTTAGCAAATGTTAGCTGTGGCAATTTGGCCGTGACTGCCCTTCACCTTTTTTCTTTTAATAGAAAATGTATGGATTGCATCGGAATCTGTAAGTAAGTCCAAGCCAAAAACATTTTATTAATACATGTATTATGGAGGTATCCACAGTTGTCTCTGAGCCCACTTTAAAGACTGTATTACAAGTGACACTGCAGCTTTGAAGCACATATTTTCCATTAGTGAATGAACTGCAGAAATATCTATAGTTGTCTGAGATATTTCTGTATCTATTCTATGTATGTATATATATATATATATATATATATATATATATATATATATATATATATATATATACATATATATATATATATATATATATATATATATATGTGTGTGTGTGTGTGTGTGTGTGTGTGCATAAAATTTATATTACGGCATACATTGGGATAGTTGGCATTTCCAGTCTGTTTTTTTTTTTTATCATAACGGAGTAGTATACATTCTGTAATTGTCCATAACCTTACTGTACAGATTCTGTTACATATTTATATGTCTGTATAGCTATCAGGATACTTGAATTGTGATCATCTTTCTGTAACTTTCGAAATCTACAATTTGATTGGACAAACATTTCTTATTACTCATGAATTATTTGTGCATTTCTATAGTGTGCCATTCATACCAGTATAACCCCTTGTGTGCTGAGCTATGCTGAGTTTCTTCTCACATATTTACATTTTACAACATTAACCATAACTTTTGCACTGATATCGACGTAATGTGCCAGATACCATGTGCTTTACGGAATCCGTGTGTGTGTGTGTGTGTGTGTGTGTGTGTGTGTGTGTGTGTGTGTGTGTGTGTGTGTGTGTGTGTGTGTGCGCGCGCGCGCGCGCAGGTCTGTCTCTGTGTATGTGATAATGGAGGTTTTATAGGCTTTACATCAAATCTTTAATATGCACACAAATCTAAAATTATATTTTTCTCTAAAGTTTCACAAATAACTTCTCATATCTTGGAAACTATACCACCTAAACATACAGAATAAGCATACTCTTGTCAGCAGGACTTGAATTTTTATAATTTACAAGCAATTTCTTTCTGAGTGTTTATTGAAATATTTCCTGAAGTATGAAAATTATATTTATTTTACATAAATAATAAAACACTTAATATCTCTCAAGATGTACAGTTTACAGTACAAATATCAATAATTTTCTACATCATAATTTAAGATTTCACCTGATGCCATATAATAGTTTCTAAGTCACTTGGCTTTGAAATTGTTAATGTTCATATTGAAATATTGTACATCTTCACAATTATTAGCTAACAAATTACAGTATTTCCAGTACAGTGTATTATGCATAAACAGTAAGGAAGTATATTTCTGTCTCTAAGAATTACATTTTAGCCTTGCTCCCTCAATAGCACGTAGCTCTCTCAGCTATGCAGATATGAAAATATATAACAAAAGAAAAATAATATTTAATATTCCTATTATAGAACATCCTACTGTATATTAATAACCTCAGTGTCATTTTCATTTTTACACCTTGCTCTTTCTTATTCTGCTCATGTTTAATTGCTAAGTCATTTAGTTAAAGAAGCTATCCCTAAAAATGGGAGGACACCATATACGCATGAATGAGTTACAGAAAAAAAAATCTGTCTGCATGCAATATTTCCCAGTATGGCAGGAAAAAAGAAACCTTTCACAGATGGTTTCTCTGTCTCTCTTGCTCTTTGGTATAAACAGGAAAATCAGGAAGAAAACTTGAAAACTGACATCATTCAGTTGGTGGAAGCTTACACATCTGTCAAATGACATTAAAACAGCTTAGTACTGTATGACAAGTGTCCATCACATTTTTAGTAACATTTTCTAAAAATGTCAAATCCTGTGCTCTAGCAATTCAAATGGACAGATCAAACAGAAAGACCCAGAGGACAAGCAGCAGAATTTACAATTTTCCATTGTCATTTCAAAATTACTATTATAAAATAAGTACTTTATGAGCTCTAAAATGAAGCCATTTAATATCACATTCCTAGAATCCCTTCTGGGCTTCTAAACTAGCACTTAAAACAACACATTGTATCTGTAGAGTGCAAATAAACTGCAGGCTTAAAGCATTTAATGCATTACACATACAGTTATCAGCAGTACCAGTGTGTTTGCTATCTGTATTTGAAAGTCTGATTTCATTTCACCAGCTTATGCTGTTTTCCCATGGGCCATGTGATGGCACAGATATTTGAAATTCATAGCTATACAGGGAAGCTAAATGAAGACAATCAGGCTGTGCCCTTAGGTTAACTACCTGCTGCAGGGGACTAATTACTGTGAAATTGTAGCTGTCAATAATGACAAAGAGTTGCTTGCTGCAGGTGCAATGTGCTGCTGGTGTGTGATCCAAGATACCTTTGTCAAGGTGAGGAGTCTAACAGAGTTTAATGATGCACTAGTCACCTTTATGGATTTCAAACAATGAAGCTTGCCACATATTACATGACAGTGTCTGCAAAACTAAATTGCCAGTTGCAATGCAAGGGAAAGGAAATCTTTGAATCAGTTAAGATGTGAATTCAAAAACTTTGAAATTATTGCACAAAAGATTTTTATGCTAGGGAAATAAATGTTTAAGTATTTTATGGGACGCTACCTTTCAATTGTAATTGGAGCTACGGTTTCAGTTCCTCTCTATGGATATATGCTTATAAGGCTAAGGCCAGCAGCTCATTGAACACCGATGCACATACACAAAGTTTTACAGAAATATAGTGCAGAGCACCTGAACTGCTGCTTCCAACACTCACTGTCTGAAGCGTCACCTCGCCACCTACCAATCTCCTGCTTAAGTTATTTGAGACGTTTGAGAATTTCAACCAGAAAGTTAACGCCCCACCCACTTTAATAGTTGCAGGCATGAAAATGAATGTTAGCACAATGTTACAGCCTTCTTTTCCAAATTTGGAGTGAAGAAATGAAAAGCAATTGTGAAATCTACTGCATGCCAGTTGACTAACACCCAGGCATCATTACTGAAAGACTGACAACATCTTGTAATGGCAAAAAAAGGTGAGTATTGCATTTTTGCCATGTTCTTCCTCTTCTATGAGATTGAGTGATCTGGTAGTTGGTGTGTATCTATCTAGCTATGAGTATATGGCACTTAGTTATATACTCATATAATCGAGATGAACAAGATCAATAA